>NC_141537.1:11506250-11675000 GCF_021556685.1 Rattus norvegicus | reverse complement strand
CCCATTTAGTGTGTGCTTCTGTTTCAATAGTAACTTTTTAGTTTATGATAGTGGGCCCTGCGTTTGGGTTGTTGGGCAGCTCCCAGTTTAGCCAGACATTTGTAGGGAACAATGACCCGGCATTGAGAATCCTTGACGTGATCAGATGTGAGAGAGTGGGGTAAAGGGCCGGCGTGCCGACGCTCTATTAAACCCTTTCCAGCCTACAGTGGGTGGGCTGGGATGTAACCACACCATGAGTCATAGGTTCATGTTCATTGATACAGAGCTAGGAAGTGTCCACCTGTCAGTAGTACACACACACACACACACACACACACACACACACACACGCATGCACACGCACACAGGGTTAAGTGGCAAGGGAGAGTAAAGCTGGGCTTTCTCTTTTACTTTATGCACCTCTATAGTGTGATTTTTTTTTTAAAGGCAAGCTTTTGAATTTTCAAAACAGAAGTTAGTAATGAAGACTACTAAGGACCAGGCAGCCTGGTTTTAATTTCCTGTGTAGTATAAAATAAAACTAACCATCGTGCAAACTCTTCTCTGTGCAGAGCTTTGCAGCAGCGCTGATGGAAATGTCGGGCCCCTACAACAGCTCCCCTCGGCCTGAGCAGCACAAGTGAGTAGAGAGATGGGACAAGGGGCATCTGGAAACACTGAAGGAGCAGAAAACAGACAGCATGAGGCCTAAGCACCAGTGCAGCCCCAAAGACCTGCCTTCTCTGGGAACCTGGTCACATCCAGGCCCAGGACTCCCTCTATAATCCTAAGGTCTTCTCCAGGAGGAGAGACAGAGCAGAGGCCTCCACCACCACAGCCCTTTTCACCCCAGGAGAAGAAACCCCAAAACTACTCTCTGGCTGGGCCTGGGCCAGGTTCCCAGTTCCTTGTGGCACCGTCTTTATCCTCTCTTGCCAGGAGTTACAAAATCCGATTCAACAGTGTCTCCTGCTCGGACCCACTGGTATCCTCTTGGCGGCGCAAAAGGAAGGAATCCAGTAACACAGACAGTGCAGGGGCCCTGGGCACCCTCAGGTTGGGAGTCCTCGCTGAGGAGGGTGAATGAAAGAGACAGACTTTACCTGGGTAAACATGGGCTGGCATGGGGGCTCCAGCAACGGCTTCCTGTACCACAGGTTCTGTGTGTTTGGGCTGGGCTCCAGAGCATACCCGCACTTCTGTGCCTTTGCTCGAGCGGTGGACACAAGGCTGGAGGAGCTGGGCGGGGAGCGACTGTTGCAGCTGGGCCAGGGTGATGAGCTCTGCGGCCAGGAGGAGGCTTTCCGAGGCTGGGCCCAGGCAGCCTTCCAGGTGAGCTCCCCGTGCCCTGTATCTGACCTGGGTTGGCCCCACGCTCTGACTCCGACCAACCTGAGATGCTGCTCCAGGCTTTTGTAGTTGAAGTGCTGAGGCTGGAGATTCACTGATTCCCTAATCTGGTTCTCTGTCCGTTCGTTCTTCCCTGTTCCCTTCCCAATGTGCCTTCATTTGCCACTCCGTGGCTAGCTCTGCCAGAATCATCCCTGAGCAGTGGACAACAGGTCCTACCAACAGAAATTCTACACCAAGCCAGAAACATAGCAAAAGAGAAGAGGCAGGGCCTATAGCTATAAGCTGGTGCTAAGAGCAGGAGCACAAAGGGAAAAGATCAGGGCACTGGGGCCCCTACTCAAGACAGCCACGATGGAAGGAGAAAGGGGTACCCAGAGGGTCAGAGGTCAGGACTGAAGCTAGAACAGCCCAGGTGCCTGGCCTAGAGGACTTGTTCTGGACACAGAAGTATCCCTGGAAACTTCCTCAGGGCATCACCTTGATACTTCTCACTTGGTGCAGGAATCCCCCACATCTGTCTGTCTGTCTGTCCATCTGGGACTCTGTTTTAGCCAGTCAGGATGCAAAGCAAGAAGGGGGGCTTCTTTAGAGGTGTGAGAACCAGAGGGTTTACTTAAAGGAGAAGATCAAGATTTAAAAAAAAAAAAAAAGAGGGGCTGGAAAGATGGCTCAGCGGTTAAGAGCACTGCCTGCTCTTCCAGAGGTCCTGAGTTCAATTCCCAGCAACAACATGGTGGCTCACAGCCATCTGTAATAGGATCTGATGCCCTCTTCCGGTGTCTGAAGTCAGAGACTGTGTACTCCCATACATGGAACAAATAAATTTTAAAAAAAAGTTTGAGAGGGGGGGGGGGGAGAGAGAGAGAGAGAGAGAGAGAAGAGAGAGAGAGAGAGAGAGAGAGAGAGAGAGAGAGAGAGAGAGAGAAATAGAAAATCAGAGCCAGAGAATATAGGCAAATGGAGATGCTAGAAATTTCTGAGCTGGGTGAAAACACAGTATGAAGTTTCCGTGAGGTGATACAGACAAATGAAAGCATCTGAGAAGCAGGAAGATGGGCTCACTGGGACCCTAGCAGTGGGGATCTGAAGGAAGGGAGAGGGTCGAGGAAGGAAGGAAGAGATATAAGGCTGCACACACTAGAAAAAGAAACAGTAACAGCCTGGAGATAGGACCCAGCCCAACACGGGCCAAGGAAGGAAGGAAGAGATAAAAGGTTGCACACCCTAGAAAAGAAACAGTAACAGCCTGGAAATAGGACCCAGCCCATCACAGGGAGCCCTGCATCTCAAGGCTGGGAGAGCAAACTACTAGTCAACTTTTCCCTGACCGGAAGCAGATGAGGCAAGCTCACTACACCTCCCACACTAAGATCCACTGACCCTCGGTACACGGTACTAAGGGCTTTGCACAAAGCACCTCAAATGGGGCTGGGGTATAGCTCAAGTGGTGGTTGCCCAGCATACACTAGCCCTGGGTTTGGCCCTTGGTACTACAAAAAAACAAATGTAGTCACACACTTGTGTACGGCTAGCACTTGGAAGGTGGAGGCAAGAGGATTAGAAGTTCGTGGCCATCTTTTCTACACAGCAAGTTGGAGGTCAGCCTGGACTACAAAAGATCCTGCCTCTAAGAATGAAAGTATCTTACTTAGTCTTTTCTGGAACCTTATGAGGGATCAAGATGAGAAACTGAGACACATAGATGTTAAGTATGGAGAGAATCCAATGCAGGTCTGAATTCATAGCTGCCTTTACTGAGCTACTATATGCCTAATTGTGCACCCACTCATCAGACAGGTATGATAAGTCAGGGTCCCTATGATAGCAGCCAAATGAGCTAGAAAATAAGGTGCCATCATTGGCAACAGCTTCAGCCTCTGTCTTGCCAATTCGGGTGCCAACCCCACAGCTAGGAATCAGGCTGCCCGTTGAAAGAAGACTCCTGGATAGCTGGAAGGTCGAGCCCCACCTCCCTCGACTCACCCCTCCCCCACTTCTCGCTGAGGCTCCCTGATGACAAGCAGCCTTAGACCATCATGTACCCATCCCTCAGGCTGCCTGTGAAACTTTCTGTGTGGGAGAAGATGCCAAGGCTGCTGCCCGAGATATCTTCAGTCCCAAGCGCAGCTGGAAACGCCAGAGGTACCGGCTGAGTACCCAAGCTGAGAGCCTGCAATTACTGCCAGGTACAATCCTGACCTCAACCTGACCTTGCTGAGTGGGGGTCCTAGGCTTCTCCCTCACAGGCCAGGACCCACTCACTCCGACGCTCAAGCCCCTTTACCATCTGCTTCCCAGGGCTGACTCACGTGCACAGACGGAAGATGTTCCAGGCTACAATTCTTTCTGTGGAGAACCTACAGAGCAGCAAATCCACGTGAGGAAGATGGCTCGCCCTGCTCCCCTCACTATGAGGATCCCTCTTCATTCAGAATGTAGCCTCATCCTTCTCCCACATTCTTCCTTCCTCCTTGTTGGCCTTTCACCTCAATAACTGCCTCCTTCCACACCCTTAGCCGAGCCACAATCCTGGTGCGTCTGGACACTGGAAGCCAGGAGGGACTGCAGTACCAGCCAGGGGACCACATAGGTGTGTGCCCACCCAACCGGCCTGGCCTAGTGGAGGCGCTGCTGAGCCGAGTGGAGGACCCTCCGCCATCCACAGAGCCTGTGGCCGTGGAACAACTGGAAAAAGGCAGCCCTGGTAAGGCTCGATGGCTGGGGTAGGAGAGTGAGAGCCTGCTACGTCCTGGCACAGGACCCCCATGCTGCTCAGCACTAACAGGGTCACCTGCTTACACCCGGGTACTACCTGGACCTAGCTGCCACTCCAGCCATGATGGCCTAGATCCTTTCCCAGAGCCCACCAAGCACCCTAAAAGCCTTCTCCTACAGCCTCCACCTCCCCATAATTCAATTTCTAATTTTTCTATCTTCTTCCAAAACAATGCCTGGAGTTAAGATAACCTGGTGCGGTTAAGGGTGGAGGCGAGCAGACTAACCTAGTCCAGCCAGGGTTTCCCAAAGACACCAAGGCTGCACAAACAAACCCATGCTACCATTCAAAGACAGGTTTTCCAATAAGACAAAGTGACTCACGATTAGCGCCCTTCCCCCAAGAGTGAATGTCAGCTCTGACCATCCAACCCCAGTGGGCTCCTCCCTCAGAGTTCTCTGTGCACTACCCCTAGGTGGCCCTCCCCCCGGCTGGGTACGGGACCCCCGGCTTCCCCCATGTACGCTGCGCCAGGCTCTCACTTACTTCCTGGACATCACTTCCCCGCCCAGCCCTCGCCTTCTTCGACTGCTGAGCACCCTGGCAGAGGAGTCCAGCGAACAGCAGGAGCTAGAGGCTCTCAGCCAGGTGGGAACCAAGGTTCCAGAAGCCCCTGGGGGGCGGGGGCCTTCCGCGGCAGGAAATCCCCTGTGTGTGCCAGGTCCTCTGGACCTGCTTCTCCTAGCCAACGCGCTGCGGTGCTTTAAGACCTGTGTCCAGGCTGACCCGATCCATCTCTGGGTGCGCCGAGGGTCTTCATGTAGAGTGTGCTGGCCTGAACTGAGCGTGGATGAACGCTAAGGAGGTTCAGCTAGGTCGGGGGCACTCTGGCAAGGTAAGTCACTCGGAGGACTGTGGGCCTCTCAGCTCAGCACATCTGCCCCCAGGACCCCCGGCGCTACGAAGAATGGAAGTGGTTCCGCTGCCCCACACTGCTAGAGGTGCTGGAACAATTTCCATCCGTGGCACTGCCTGCCCCGCTGATCCTCACCCAGCTGCCCCTGCTCCAGCCCCGGTACTACTCTGTCAGCTCAGCACCCAGCGCCCACCCAGGAGAGATCCACCTCACTGTAGCTGTGCTGGCATACAGAACCCAGGGTGAGGCTGGGAGCAGGAAGAGTTTGCTATTGGTAAGACTAGGATAGACCGATGAATGACTTCTCCTCCTAACCCCTAGATGGGCTGGGCCCTCTGCACTATGGGGTCTGTTCCACATGGATGAGCCAACTCAAGGCAGGAGACCCGGTGCCCTGCTTCATCAGGGGGTGAGTGAGGCCTCTTTGGTAGGGAAGGGCAACCAGAAGAGGTTATCTATGTCCAGACAGGGGTGAGAAAATGCAGGGACATGGCAGGGACAAATGAGGAATGTGTGTGCACACAGGGGTCACACAGGATTAGCTGGTAATTACTGAAAGCCTACTCTTACATTGAGAACGGTGTCTCTGGGTCACTTCCCAACTATGGTGAGCTTTGGGCCTCAACACTTGGCGCAGGTTCTTGCCCCTGAAGCCACAACTACCAGCAACAACATAGATTAGACAGTAGCCCTGCTGCTTGGTGAAAGAGTGGCCCCTGCACGCCTCTTTCTCTATGTCCTTGGCTACAGCCTGTGTTAAAAGACTTGGCTTCTATCAGACATGGTGATATATACCTTTAATTCCCCATACTCAGAAGGCAAAAGCAAGTGAATCTCTGAGTTCAAGGCCAGCCTGGTCTACAAAGAGAGTTCCAGGTCAGCCAAGACTGTACAGGGAGATCCTGTCTCAGAGAGAGAGAGAGAGAGAGAGAGAGAGAGAGAGAGAGAGAGAGAGAGAAATAGACTCAGCCAGGCAGTGATATCACATGCCTTTAAACCAAACATTTGGGGACAAAGGCAGGCAGATCTAAGTTTGAGGTCAGCCTGGTCTACACAGTGAGTTCCAGGATAGCCAAGGCTATACAAAGAAACCCTGTCTGGAAAAAACAAAAGCAAACAAACAAAAGAGACTAATTTGTCATTGGTCCTTGGGCTTCCCTGTCTGCATAGCCATAGCTTTGTTGATATGTCACGGGTGATGTAAGGGGGTCCTAACAGACTCTCTCTGACTAGGGCTCCCTCCTTCCGGCTGCCACCTGATCCTAACTTGCCTTGCATCCTGGTGGGCCCAGGGACTGGTATTGCACCCTTCCGGGGATTCTGGCAAGACCGATTACACGACATTGAGATCAAAGGTGAGGCTGGTCTAAGGGTGCATTGGAAGTCAGAAGGGAGCCAAGCAGAGAAGGAGTGGGCTGGAAGAAATGACCATAAAAGAAACTAGGCCCAAAGGTGAAAAGAAACGTTTTTAATGGGGAAGGGAGGAGAGGTGAGGTTCGGGTCCTGTTTGTTAGCCTTCCTGGTGGTCCCTCTCCCATTTAGTAGGTTTTGAAATGGATCGAGGATAAAGAAGGGAGGGGCAGGGCAGGAATTCAAAGAGGAAACAGCTCCAGGTGGATTCCTTATGAAGTCAGAACACCTCTGGGGTGACCCAATCTATAAGCAGGTCAGGGTGCTCAGTGTCAATCAAAGAAGGTTGTGTGGGATAGGACTGGATCGAAGAAAAAGACCTGGGATGTCACACAGGCCATGGGTACAGAATTGAGTTAGTAACGCAGTTTCCTTCTATAAATCAAAAGTGTGCAAGGATCTGGGCAGAAACCATCCTACTTTGCCCCTAGAGGCTGAACAGTCAAGACAGTGTTTGCTCTAAGCCAAAAGTCTGGCTGGCACTCTGGGCAAGAATGACCCGGAGGTGGGGTTACCAGGGCTGTTCCAAAAGAAGGACCCTCCCAAATCTCCGTGTTGCTCACAGGACTGCAGCCTGCCCCCATGACTTTGGTGTTTGGCTGCCGATGCTCCCAACTGGACCATCTCTACCGGGACGAGGTACTGGACGCCCAGCAGCGTGGAGTGTTTGGACAAGTCCTCACCGCCTTTTCCAGGGATCCTGGCAGCCCTAAGGTACCAGGGCGGGTGTAGAGATGGTGTGGCAAGGCCGTTCCCAAGCCCCGCCTCTCCCAAGCCCATCCCACCCAGGCACGCCCCTGGCCTGGGAGTTCTCACAGTAAGGACTGCCCCTAGACCTATGTGCAAGACCTCCTGAGGACAGAGCTGGCCGCGGAGGTTCACCGCGTGCTGTGCCTCGAGCAAGGACACATGTTTGTCTGCGGTGATGTCACTATGGCAACCAGCGTCCTGCAAACCGTGCAGCGAATTCTGGCAACAGAGGGCAGCATGGAGCTGGATGAAGCCGGTGACGTCATCGGCGTGCTGCGGGTGCGAAGGGGCAGACCTGGCCGGGCTAGGGTAGATCTACACTAGCAGCTCCTGTTCGGGTTCTGATCCACTGAGTTCTTTTTCTCCCCGCAGGATCAGCAACGCTACCACGAGGACATTTTCGGACTCACATTGCGCACCCAGGAGGTGACGAGCCGCATCCGCACCCAGAGTTTTTCTTTGCAGGAGCGACAGCTGAGGGGTGCAGTGCCCTGGTCCTTTGACCCGCCTACCCAAGAAACACCTGGTTCCTGACAATCTTCTTCCCCTCCAGTTCCCGGAGAGAGGGACTGCGTCGCTTCATTAGGTTGACCAAGGCAAACCACCCTCTCTGGAATGCCCACAGCATCAGTTGCGAGGCTGCCGATTTAAGAACTCTCTTCTCGGGGCTGGGGATTTAGCTCAGTGGTAAAGCGCTTGCCTAGGAAGCGCAAGGCCCTGGGTTCGGTCCCCAGCTCCGGAAAAAAAAAAAAAAAAAAAAAAAAAAAAAAAAACTCTCTTCTCTCTCCAGTTTAACTAGACTGGGAGGGAGTCAGCCTAAATCCTGAAGGTTCCTCCGGCTGTGGTATTAGGACATCCTGCTGCCCTCTTCGTATGCTTTGATGGACTGTAGACTCCCTTTCTCTCTCTCTCTCTCTCTCTCTCTCTCTCTCTCTCTCTCTCTCTCTGCAGTATCTTACCTTTAAAGTCTAAGTCATCCCGATATTTATTGAAAATTTATCATAAAAGATCATGCCAGATGTCATGAGATGCCCAACCCAACACTTGTGAATTACAGCGATTGAAAAGGAGACTTGTTCGATGCTTTAATGTGTAAAGATGTCGGGATAGTAATTCTTTGACAGTGAGTCCCAGACACCTCTCTGTAACCCAGAACTCTGAGAAAGTTTCTAACCAGGCACAGACAGTTCTGTGAACAGGTCCAGCCCTCAGCTTCCAGGGCTGGGCACGCCAGACATCCCATGGCAAAGATGTGCAGACAGCCATGAGTAATTTCTGCTGCTTGTTTCGCACAGGATGGGGAGCCCCACCCTCTTCCTCCTGATACCACGGCAGTGCTGAAGTCCAAAACCAGCAGTCCTCTCTGGTTTTTCCACTCACCCGGCTCCATAGTCCCCACCCCTAGTCCCACAGGAACTCAGAGGGGAGGTCGACAGGAACAACGTCCCTGCCTTTCAGGCCTCATTGCTCCCTACGCTGAGCTGGACCGTGCCTGAGCCCTTGCTCCATTGAGGCCACTGGAGTCCTTCTTCCCAGGCAACTGCTCCACAACTAGCCAAGCTAGTGTCCTCTTACCCTCACTTGTAGGGCCTGTTTGTAGGCTGCCTCGGCTCTCAGTCATCTCCTACTCTTTCACTGTTCTCAGGGCAAGCTCCTCTTTGACTCCCAGATAGGGCCAACTCAAATATCCTGGACCAGTCATCTGAAGTAGGAGTAGGGCTCAGAAGATGGCTCCAAGTGTCCTTCCATGCCACCCATCCAATTTCCTGCAGCTGGAAAGGCCAAAACCTTGAGAGGAAAAGACAGTCAGCAAGCATTCTGGGCACCTAGGTTCTAGAGACTGCCCTACCACTCCAGATCTAACTAGCATCTCCACCCCTCCAAAACTGGCCCTTACCCTTGCTTACTTAGCCCCCATGTGGGCAATACCAACCTGAGGTATCCTCAGTCAGTGCAAGGAGCCTGGTAGGGGCTCCTTCTGGGCGTCTGTGGTCTCCTGGAAATCCTTTGGGAACAGATTCTGGGCCCTCTGGGTGCCCCACTGCTGTCTTGGGCTGGAAGCAGGACTGGAACCTGGGGATAAATATCACTGGATGAGAAGGGTCAGGATGCTCAAGAACCACCAGGACCTTGCCCCTACCCCTTACCCTCCTCACCATCACTTGACCAAGACGGCTTCTCCTCATCTGGTGAGCCTGGCTGTGAAGGGCTGGACCAGGGCCTGGATGGGGAGGAAGCTGAAGCCTCTCCCCATACTTCCTGCTGCTGCTGTTGATGAAGCTAGATCGTGGAAGAAGGAGAAAGAAGAGGAGGAGGAGGAGGAGGAGGAGGAGGAGGAGGAGGAGGAGGAGGAGGAAGAGGAAGAGGAGACACTCCTTCATATATGGGGGCAGGAATCAAGGCCAGGCTCCTCTGCTAGGTACAGAGAGCTCATAGTTCCTGTTAAGAATGCTTTCCATTCTGGCCCCATTCCCAGCTTTAAGTTCATTTGATTTCTTCCTATAGTCCCTCTACACACCTGATGTAGGTAAATGGCGTGGAGGCTCATCTCAGCAGAAACAAGCTCTGGGAGCTGGGTCAGCTTCTGGCCCCCTGTGCCTCCTGGAGACACACAGCTAAAACAAGATGTACCTAGTTAAGAGTCAGCTCCCTCACAGAGGAAGGCAACCAGGCTTCACCTCACCTTCCAAGTCCCCTCAGGACCCTAGCGCCCTCTCCCACAGAGTCACCACCACTAATCCAGACTCCCCTGCATCTCAGGCCTCCACCTCTCACCTGGGGTCCTGGGCCATTCGTGAAATAGAAGCAAGGAGGCTGGCTGTGGCTGCGGCGGGGCAGGGAGCCGTGGGGCTCAGGTCCCTCTGGGGTGGGCGGGGACTCACCAAGAGGTTGGCCAGGAAGGCTTCTGGCTGAAAAAAAGAGAGCCAAAGAGTGGAGGAAGAGATAAGGGGAGGGTCCAAAGGAGGGCATGAGATATGATAGGTTGAGCCTGGCTGCCTGGGTTACGCACAAGGTCAGCAATGCCAGGGAGATATGAAGGGTGGCAAGGGCAAAGGGTGGGCAGGCATGGGACTCACCAGAGGGGAGGTACAGTCACTGAGCACCCCTGGAGTGGGGGGGCTGCGTGTCGAGGGAGCACCCCAGGCAGCTGCATCTTGTTGTACCCGGCCCCGAAGGTGTCCAAGGAACTTAGAGCTGTGCCCTGGTGGCTGCCATTGTGGGTGTGCCAGGGAAAACCGCATCAAGGAGAGTTCGGTCTTTCCATCCTCTGCACGCTGAGAGAGTGAGGCCTCTGTCTGTCCCTCTGAAAGCCACTGCAAGGAAAGGAGTCCTTCTGGTGTTGGGGACACCAAGACTCAGCTAGACAGGATGGAAAAAACTGCCCCACGTTCCAGATGAAGGCTGCGATGGGAACTTGTTAAAGATTATCCAGGAGGACGGCAGTAGAGCAAGACATAGGCGTTTGGTCTGGGATACAGTTAGCCTTGAATGTTGCCCCCTGTGCAGCCCTAGTTCCTAAGACAAGACAAGCCTGTACTCCACTCTTCACCCAGCACCTAGCCCTCTTTATGGGGGGGGGGGGCAGTCTTTGCTCCCATTTTTCATCTTTTTTTAAAAAAATATACCAGCAACTCTGTAAAGGGCTGTATCGACCTGGCGTGCCAAATGCCTATCCAATCCATCTTCACAGGGTCAGGGAAGGGCTCTAACCTGAGGGTGACCATGACGCTTCACATCCATCAAGGCAAAAGAACAGATGTCCCCAACACCAGCCACATCCACAGTGAAGTGATGGAAAAAATCAATGATCTGCAGAGCACGGGGGCGGAACCAGAAGAGCAGGAACAGCGGGGTCAGGAGCGGAGACAGGAGCTCTTCCAGGAGGGAGACCTGAGGAAGCAGGGGTGAGGCTGAGCGGGGATCACACAGAGGACCCATGTTGCAGATAAAGGCTTCACTGAAAACCTACAACAGATCAGGGTCAAGAGCATCCAGGAACAACACTCTCCATTCTCTGAGGTCTGAAGATTCCAACCACTCATTCCAAAGCCTCCTCATGGAAACCACACACACACACACACCACCACCGCCGCCACCACCACCACCACCACCGCCAACCCCTGCCCACGTGGCTGACAACTTCTCCCAGACTAATCATTTGTATGGGGCCTAATCCACAGCCCTCTGCAGGCCCAGGGACTCACTGCTCGGTACTGAAGCAGCTGTGACATCTGCCAGTAAGAGCTGGTCCGAGCACCTGCTGCACCAGGCTCCTCTGGGAGGTAATGCATGTGTGCCAGGGCCGCCTGCAGCAGAAGCTGGGAGGAACGCCCCTGACATTGCTCCTCTGGAATGAAGGACCTGAAAGGCAGGATGTAGGGTGAGGGATGTGGTTGGAGGACCAGCAGATGGGACGCTGGTGGCAGCTAAGGTTTGCTACGGGAAAGGTCAGAGTAGGGGCACACACCAATATCTCCTCCCAGGTATGTGCCATCTAACCTGGCCACAGTGGCTGTGACCCCGAGCGCCGTCATGGTAGTGAGCACATGCTCCACGGCCAACACGTCCTCATCATAGATGGTGAGGACTAGCAGCGCGGCAAAGAGCGCACCGGAGAAGAAGACCAGCTGGCGGGCCAGCAGCGCACGGAGGGGCGCGGGGGGCTCGGCTGCACGGAGGAAGGCGGTGGCGGGCCGGTAGGCGCGGCCCAGGCGCGCACGCAGCTCGTGCGGCAGCTCGTTAAAGTGGCGCAACTGCAGGCGGGCCAGGCGGGACCAGCGACGCGCTCCGAAGGCTCCGGGCTCGCGCCGCAGCAGCTCCACGTGGCTGTAGAAGGCGTGCAGTACCTGCCAAGCCAGCACCAGCGGGCTCAGCGCCAAGTTCACGGCGGCCAGCAGCAGCACCGTGCGCCGCCAACGGGTGGCCAGGACGCCCCGGAGGTCGCTGCGCTTGTAGGCTTCGGGAAGCTCCCAGCCCCCGCGGAAAAGAGAGAAGGGACCTCGGAAGAGCAGCAAGTCCACGTTGAGCGCCAGGCCGCGACTAAGGAAGGCAGCACTGCCCCCCCAGGGCAGCGGGCAACGGGCAGGCAGCAGACCCTTGTTGGCCAGCGCCACCTGGTAGTTGGTGTAGCGCAGGATGCGGTGATGGACATCCAGTTCGGTCAGCGGTCGCGGCTGCACACACAGCCCACCGCTCCTCTGCAGCTCCAGGAGGCGAGACTGCACCTCGGCCCACGGTACCGAGCTGAGCTCCTCCTGAGGAGAGGGGATAGGGAAGCCTAGGGACCAGTATTCCCCTTCACATACGCACACCCTCCACCACTTTCTGAGCTACCTGTGAACTCCAGCCCTGGTGGCCTCCCTTCCCACCATTGCGTTGCGTTGTGTCTTTTTCTAGGCCTTCTGCGAACAGAAGCTCTTCTCCATTCTTTCTGCCCCTTCTCAATTGTTCTGCTCATCACTGCCACGCTGAGCCATTAGTCAGTGATACGCTTCCTGCTGACACCTCTTAAGGGACTGAGGCCTGGCTTCCTTTTTTGAGCCTTCTTCAGTTCCACACATAAAAAGAATGAGACATCTTCTCCCATCTCGCTGCTTTCTGCCTGGGCAGACTTAAGAACGGCAACAGCACTCACCTCCACCTCAAGGCCACTTTGTACAATCACTTGATTAGCTTTCACACCACCCTGCCTATCTGCGTGGGAGGGGGGGAAAGAATGCTCCCACACTTCATTTGGACGGGCCCATGTAAGCTGCAAGCCTCACTTTAGCCCAGACTCCCCAGTACAGTTATTCCCTTAGGACCAGCCTCCACAGCTCCCCCCAGTATCTTCCCCTCTGCTGGAGGAAAGAGAAAAGGAAGGGTAAGAGGGAAAGAGGATGGGTTCCATTGCCCCAGCAGTCTCCGTGCCTGGTGCCTCCCTACTCTAAAGGCTCAGGACATCCAAGGGGAAGCAAGATATGGGGACCAATATCCTAACAAAAAAACCTTAAGGACAAAACTAGAAAGAACATGACCAGGGGATAGGGAAGAGACCAAGAGAGTGGCTTTCACTTCTGGTGCCCTAGAAGGATCTATTTCGGGCAAGCAAGCCCAGCTCTACAGCCGCAGGCATCCACGTTTTCCTCACTTCCTGCCCAGAGGCTTGGGTGGCCCTCCCCTCACCCTGGCCTGACCTTCCTCGACCAATCAGGATGCCTCCTGATCTAGAAAGCCCAGTGACAGCCCTTCCTATAAACAGCCATTGTTTTTACCACCCGCATGTGACTGTAAGTCACTGTGTGACCCATCGTGTGAAGCTTCCTTCACATGGGTCAGAGCCAAGCTTACTAAGTGCCTGAACCTGCCTCCTGACACTACTCCAGGCCCAGGGCAGCTTCCGTCTCCCTGCTCTTCTCAGTTGGTCCTTCCATGGCCCCACTCTGTCCTGTCCTGTACAGCATGCTTACTGGGGGGATATGCAGGGCCTCCCTGTAAAACACCTGGATGTCCCAGTAGCTGAAGAGATTGCAGACCGAGCGCAGCAGCTGAAACAGCCAGAAGCCAGCAGCCAAGACTAGGAGGAAGACCAACAGAGGACTGCCATGGATCCTGCAAGAGGTTGGAAGAGAGGGTAACTTAAAGATGGGAAACCCACAGAAAGGAAATGGTGGCAAGACCCTCCAGTCAAAGAGGGGCTAAGGAGGGGGCCCTCAGTGAGCCCTTCAGAAGTGCCCACCCAGTCAACACTTCCCAAACAACACTCATGCCCTCTGCTATTTGTGTTGTCAGTCTCCCACAGCTGTACAGCGGAGTTTTCCAGAAGCTACAAGACAAGCAATGACGTCACATCATCCTGACAGCCCATGCAGTGTGCACTTGTGCATTCCTAAGTTTTAGAGTTGTCCCCAAGGCTAGGAATGTGGCTGAGTAGTGCAGCACTTACCCAGCATGCCCGAGGCCCTAGGCTTGCTCCCCAGCACCAAAAGTAAACAGTTGTCCTCACCATTATTAATTTCTAATAAGGTAAACAGAAATGTGACCCATAATTCAAGGCTCTTTGAGTTTCCCAGTTGACTTGGGGTATGTTTTTAAACACTGGGAGTTGATCTAGACCAAGGGGTAGTGTGTGGAGGTCCCTTTCTTCCTATCCTTTGTGAGCTTACCCCCCCCCCCCGAGGCAGCCACTAGACTGTCACTTACTTCTCTGCACACTGGGCTGAGGGTAGAATGGCATCTGACAAGGTCACTTTGCTGTGCAATGGCCCAGGCCTTGTATGGTTCTTCGGTTGGTTGTTGAAGAGAACATTGTAATCCACGCAGCGAAGGAGGAAGGTTGTAAAGGTGACAATGAAAATGAACTGTCTGAGGAGGGGATGCAGAAGAGGTCTGGTCAGGCTGAAGGCATGGCAGACACCTAGCCTAGTCACAAGACAAGCTGCAGCTCTCTATGGCCCCCTGACCCTTCAGTGACCCAAGCCTAGAACTGAAAAGGAGGGCTGTGGCAGAACTCAGCCCAGATATGAAGCCCCAGATTTCATCTCCAGCACCACACAAACTGGGCACAGTAGTGTGCCTGTAATTCTAGTGCATAGGAGTTAGAGGCAGGAGGAATTCAAGCCTAGCCTAGGATACATGAGACACTGGGTCAAAAATAAATAAATAGAGCGAACACCGAAAACAAGAAGAGAGCAGAGCTTAGGGCCAGGACTGGCTTCTCACCCCAGCTGGAAGACATCCTCCAGCAGGATACAGGCAAAACCGTTCCGCTGGTGATAGCTGTAGATGTGGCAAGTTAGTCAAGGAACATGCCTAAGCCAATGCCAATGGACCCTTCCTATAGAAAGTTCTCCCACTCTCCCCTGCTCCACAATCCCCCACCATGTCCCTCTGCATACTGGGCACAAAGGATATCTTGGTGAAGAAACTGTCCAGGTTCTGGATGTGATGCCAGGAGCCTGGGCACAGAGAAACAGTGGCAGGACTTGGCATTGTCCCATTTGTGATTAAGTTCTCTATCAAACCCAAACCTGCCCGGACCCCCCAAGCCCCTCCAACCTTCCGTACACATACACTCACCACGGAGCCCTTCAGGTACATGGAGCAAAGGTTGGTGGTCCTCCCCATGGACGGGCGAGGACGAATCTTGAGACCCCTCAGGGTCACAGTCCTCTAGCCTTTCATAATCCTGCTCAGGGATCAGAGGGCCTATCCGCAGCCCAGGATGGTCCTGGGGGCACCGGCAGGAGGGAGGGGGAGTGACCGAGGCCAGGGGTGGGGTGGAGTGGGACCCCCATGAGGGGGAAGCAGAGGTGTGTGTCATTGTGGGAAGGGCCTGTGTTGGGGGTGTGGCTGGGGTGGGTAAGGCATTGAATGGAGGCTGAGAAGCCCCTGCCTCCTGAATCACCAGGGAGGGGGACCCTGAGGTGGGAGGGAACAATGAAGAGGAGCAGCTTCTTGTACGAGGGGCAGGGGACAGAGAGAAGACAGAGATCCTCCCTCCCCCAAGTCCCCGACACGGAGAAGCAGGCAGTGGCAGTGCCATAGGGAGCAGAGGCACTGAGCTGGGCCCCAAGTCTCCCCACCGCCCCCGCTGCCTCCTGCTCCCCCCCCACCCCATTCGTCTCACCATCAGGCGGCGGCTTCTCTTGAGACGTCGAAGGGACTGCTCTGCTGTTGTTTCCTCAGAGGTCTGTGAAGCTGAACAGGGACTACAACAAGGACAACAACAGTACCTGGTGACTCAGGCTGGGCAGGCCTTAGGCATGCCAGCCCTCAGCCACCTGTGTGATCACTCACACTCCTTGCAGAGCAACCTGGGGCCCAAGCTCCGTGCCTGGGAGGAAGGCCGGTTTGGGAGTCAGGGGTTCATGAGTTATTGGACTAGAAGAGACACCTCTGGTCTCTGCTTTCAGTCCTCAAGGGCATGAGTGGTAAAGACAGGGCAGCCGCAACAAAAATAACAAGCGCAGAGAACAAAATCCTATCAGAGGGTTCTAGAGTCTGGGGTGGGGGTGGGGAGTAGTAAACCTACAGTTACATCCCCTTCCCTTCACCCTGACCGGCACTGTTCAATAGAGAATGAGTTAAGACCACCTGCCCAGAAAGGTGATCCATTCAAAATTCCCAGCACTTAGGAGGAGATGGACAGCAGGATTAGGGGTCTGAAGTCATTTTGGGCAACATCTGACCCTACCTTTTTTTCATATTTTCATATTTTCTCATATTTCATTTCTCTGAATGAAATAGGGGAAACTTTGCGGTCAGCTAGGGGAAAACAAGAAGGAGTAAAAGGAGGGAGTGCTAACCATCTTGGATTTGAGAAATTATTTGAGGAGCTTAAGTAGAAAAGCTTGGTTCCTTGAGAGTTCATTTATGTCTTCTTCATCCTCGTGAACCCCAATATACTCTCCTCCAAGTCCTGACCTGGTGTTGGGGCCTCCTCAAAAGTGTCAGCAAAGGAAGGTAGGAAGAGGTGAGAGCCTTGGAAGGGTAATTTGGGTATGCAAGGATGGACTGGCTCAGTTGAGTTCTTTGTTGTTGCCTCATCCAGGAGGAGGAGGCCCAGGTGGCTGGTCTGATGGCTTGCCCAACGCCATTCCCAAGGTCCTGAGTCACCAAGTGCCCTACTGAAGCCCATGCCTGAGATGCTGACTTAGCAAGCAGGTGTCAGGGCCTTCAGCATTCAAGCCAGTATCTCAGAAACAGAGAGGAAAACAGTGCTTCCTGGAGGAACGTGGAGGACATCCATGGAACGTCCCACAAGTTTAGCCCAGACTGCCTGATTTTCTCATATAACCAGAGCTCATGGCTTCCATACCTTTGTGGGTAAGGTTCAAAGCTATGCTTTGTGGCCAAATGGAATCCCAAAGAAGTAAAGGGGTGGGGGGTGGGGGAGCAGAAAATTCCCATGATCTTTCTGAGACCTCTAGAGAGATAGGTTAAATGTGGCTCTAACTGGTACCTCCCTCTGACATTTCTTACACGGCATTCTTCATAGTATATGCTTGTTTAAGGCTACCTCTATACACACCCTGATCTCAGCCCCAATCTCAAACAAATTCTGGCTCATTGCTCTGTCTAGTTTCACTCCACATTCTCATATCCAGAGCATCCCTTTGCGACCCTCGGCTTAAGGAGAATTGGATCCCGGAAGCACCACCGATGACAACGATACTAGTAACACTAATAACAATCAATGTTCAAAAGTCCAGATGGATTACCAGAGAGCAGATGCGAGTTAGAAGCAGCGCCCCCTGGTGGTCAGTGTTCAATAGCGTGTGTCTTTCCCTGACGGACGCGTGGAGGGAAGCAGGTATGAGTCAGAGCCACTCCCACCAAGAAGCCACAGCCCAGTGGAGGGGGCAGTTAAGAAAAATAATAATTACACAGAAGGCATAGTGACTCAAGTCTGTAATCCCAGCACTGGGAAGGAAGGATGGAGAGTTCAAGACAAGCCTGAGCTATAAAGAGTCTCAGGCTAGTCAGAGATAATGTAGCAAGTCTCCGGGGTACTTTGGGAGATAATTATAGCAAGAATAAGCTTAGCCCAACTTAGCTATACGCTTTTGAGCTGGAACTTTAGGCCAGTGATTCAGATTCAAATGAGGAAGGAACCTATAGGTTTGATCGTAGGTTGTGCATTGATAAACTTCATGACCTACATACTAATAATTCCCGCTAACTAAGTGTCAGTAGCAGAATCACACAGAGAATTTTCAATGCATGTGAGTGGTGGCACGTCACGGGCATGTATGTTTTTGTTTGGTTTGGGTTGAGAGTGTGTGTGTGTGTGTGTGTGTGTGTGTGTGTGTGTGTGTGTGTGTGTTGCTTTTTTAACTCCCAGGTCTGTTTTCACTCATTCCTTCTCACGGAACCACCACTCTACACTCCCTGAAGATGCCAGGGCACATAGAGATTGTCCATAATAACTCTAGAGAAACTGCTCAAGGTCAGAAACGCCAGGACATCCTCGAATGTGAGCGTGAACGACACACAACCTCTGCCGGTCACCCGACCGTAGGCCACTGAGCAAATGGTTGCCAGAGCTGTTTCTGCTCGGTCCCGCCTACAGCCAATACCTTATCCAATCACAGTTTGTGATAAGACTGATGTGTCTTTCCTCCAATCACCGCGGAGGTGAGAAGAGGTTGTCGGGATGGGGGCCATAGCTAACATGGAACCCTCGGTAGGATAAGTGTGAGATTGCCGTTGCTGGCTGTCCCTGTTTTATTGCCTCAACATGTTGGTGCACTTATTTCGGGTCGGAATTCGGGGTGGCCCAGTTCCAAGATGGTCGCTACAATCCCTGCGCTTCCAGACGTTCTCAGCCGCCAGGTAAAAGAACAAGAGCTACTTGGAGTATGGGCCATTGACCGGTCGGCAGTGCGCGGGGCCCGCCGGGAGGTGTAGTTCTGGCCTCGCGCGTGGCTTGCTGGGAGCTGTAGGCTAGCTCGGAGGGAGTGGAATGTCACTCTCCGGGGAATTGGCCTCAATTATTCATGGTGCTGTGTGGGTGCCAGCAGGAGGCTCCGCAGGTCTGCATCCACTAGCGGTCAGGACTCAGCCGACTCCAGGGCACTGACCACACCCAGTCACCACTGCCCACTAAGGGGCGCCACTCGCAGTTCGCATCTGCTCTCTGGTAATCCATCTGGAGATCTGGACGTATCTGTAATTGGTGTTCATAGACATTTACTATTGATGGTGATTCAGGATTAGCCGAAGTAATTTTAAATGATCAAAAGCGATTCCTAAGCTGGCGAGATGGTTTAGCAGGTAAAGGCACTTGCTGCCAAGCCTGAAGACCTGGATTCTAATTGAGAACTCATATCATAGGAGAGATGCAAACTATCTTCTTACTTCCACTATCCCAAACCCATTAAATAAATATACTCATACATTTAAAAATTTATAAAGTAGTTCCTAGCTAGGATCTGCTGTAAATTCAACACCAGCCTTGTCTATAGAGAGCTCTAGGCTAGCCCAAGCTACATAGAGAAATATCAGCAGCAGACACGTTGAAGCAGGAGAGTTGCTGAGAATTTGAAGCCAGCACGGACCACATAGTGAGTTCTGAGTGAACAAAACATAAGGAACTGATTCTTAGAGCTAGATGTATTATCATACAGTAGAATGTATACTATACATTCTAAGTCCAAGACCGACCTGGAAAACTTTGTAAGATCCTGTGTCAAAATAAAGAGTGAAAGGGTCATTCATATGACTCCATGAGTAAAGATGTGTCACCAACATGATCGAGTTTGTCAGTCTCTGGGACTCACATGTGGAAGGAAAGAACCAACTCTTGCAAGCTGTTCTTTGATCTCCACTCACTCTGGAGTGCTCAAGTGCACAGGCGCTCACACACACACACACACACAAATTAATAAATTTTCAAAATAAAGAGCAGGGGACATGGCTCACTAGGAGTTTTGTTTTGTTTGTGTCAAACATGAATTATAGACTCAATTCCTAGTAGCCTGGGTGGAAAAAAAATCTGATTCATTCTTGGTAAGATGAAAAACAAAACCAACCAACAAACAAAACAGTAACCCACACTGGTCCAGAGAGAATAATAGGTTGAAAGCATGCAAGAGTTCAAAGTCTAATTGTTTCTCTTAGTAATTTTTTAATTTTTTTTTATGTACGTGGTATTTTGCCTGCACATATGTCTGTGCTAGGCAACAGATCCCCTGGAACAGGAGTTACAGACAGTTGTGAGCTGCCATGTGGATGCTGGGAATTGAACCCTGGTCCTCTGGAAGAAGAGCCAGTGCTCTTAACCGCTGAGCCATCTCTCCAGCCCTTTGTTTGTTTGGTTTTTTTGTTTTGTTTTGTTTTGTTTTGTTTTTTGAAGACAGTTTCACTATGTAGGTCTGGCTGGCCTGAAGCTCTCTATCTAGACCAGTCTGACCTTGAACTCACTGAGATCCATCTGCCTCCGCTTCCTGAATGCTGGGATTATAGGAGTACCCTCTACCCAGGACCTAGAATTTAATTGTAAATATTCTACAAGAAGCAGCTGTTTCCCTGACAGGTCCAGGGGAAGATTGCCAAGGGTGGGTAACTGTGGCAAGCCCATGTGCTTGATGGAGGGAGGGCAAGCAAGAGAAGTAGACCTGGTGCTGGGAAGGTTTCCACCAACTGTTGGCAGTCTCCATAGCTTCCTGGTTTGGAGGAGCTGAGAAAAGCTAGAAAGTAGCCATGATAAATTATTAATGGTTTGAAATCAGTCTTTAGGAAGAGGGAGGGTGTTGATTTAAACCATAAAGAAACACAAGGTAAGACCAGATAAATGAGTGTGTTCATTTCAGTTCGAAACAAAATATTTCACTTTTAAGGGACCTATTTTGTGAAACCTTTCAACTTTGGCATACACACACACACACACACACACACACACACACACACACACGGCACTGTTGCACAAGTTGCAGCGTATTCAGTGACAGTAAATTTGTATGTTTGCAAAGCATTGCAGCGGTCAGCTTTACTGCAGATCTAACAAGGGCATACACAGTTCAGCAAACATCCACTCATAGATATCTTTTCTTTTTTAAAGATTTATTTTATTTATATATTAGTACACTGTAGTTCTCGACAGTTCAGAAGAGAGCATCCCATTACAGATGATTGTGAGCCACCATGTGGTTGCTGGGAATTGAACTCAGAACCTCTGGAAGAGCAGTCAGTGCTCTTAACCACTGAGCCATCTCTCCAGCCCCACTCATAGATATCTTATATCCCAGAGATTTCCTAAGTTCTGGTGCATAAAATATGCCTCTGCCCCCTCAGTAAGTCCGCTGGAAAATTAGGACAGCAGTATAGGAAGAAAAGAGTGACTTTTCCCTAAACTGAGGCTGGATAGATATAAGACATAGTGGAGGACAAAGAGAAAAGCTAGGCATTTGTTTAATTATGTGTGTGAGGTAGTGGGTACATGAACAGGGTCAGAGGACGTTGGCGGGTCACAAGTGGTTGTGAACTCCTGACAAATATGCTGGAATCAACCTCAGGTTCTCTGTAAGAGCAGTGCAGACTCTTTTTTTTTTTTTTTAAAGATTTATTCATTTATTATATATAAGTACACTGTAGCTGTCTTCAGATATACCAGAAGAGGGCATCAGATCCCATTACAGATGGTTGTGAGCCACCATGTGGTTGCTGGGAATTGAACTCAGGACCTCTGGAAGAGTAGTCGGGTGCTCTTAACCGCTGAGCCATCTCTCCAGCCCCAGTGCAGACTCTTAATGCTTAGCCTCCCTCCAGCCCATCTTATTTTACTTTGTAGCACAGGCTGGCTTTGAACTTGAAATCTTCCAGTCTCAGCCTCCCAAGTGCTGGGATTTCAGGAATGCACCGCCACACCCGCTTACATACTCTTTCCTTCTTTCTAAGCCTGTCCTCCTGTTAGTCTATCTTGAGCAGTCCTTGGTGGTTTGGCCAGATAACTTCTGCCCAGAACCGGCTCCCTCGGTCCAGTCCCTCCCCTCCGGCTCTTCCCTGTCCCGACCTCTAAAGTGCAAATCTGACTTTATTACGCCTTATCCTAAAAACTGTAGCTAGCCCTAAAAACCCCTCATGTCCACACTGTTGCTGAAAGTCTTTTCTCACTGCAGACACTCCTGCGGGCTTTCCTCTGCCCCATCTCCCCACCGTCCTCATTGTTCACCAGTGCCTTTTCTGATGCTGTGGTCAAACCCTCTGAGCTCTGTGCTTCCCACCCCACCCTCACCCCAACCCGCATGACCCTGGAGGAAGGAGTTTACTTTGTCTGATTTGGTCAGCTCTGTATTCTCTGACACAGTTAAGTGTTGTAAGCAGCTGAATCTGTGTTTCCATTTTATACATGTGGGAACTGAAAGGTGACAAAACAGTCCTCTGTGTTTCTTTCTGTTTCTTCTGTCAGCATTGAGAGAGGAACACAGGGCCCTCTTGCCCACCTCATAACCCGGGAACAAATTATACCATCTCTCCCTCAGTTCTCCCTACCAAGTGAGAATAGGGCATCTCCCGGTGTCAAGAGCAGTGGACATTAACTCTGTACTGCTAGGTCATGTCTTCCCTGTTGCTGACGTTGCACATATGCAGGGGTAGACACAGGGAAGAAGCTCACCCCCAGGATCATCTCTGAGCCTTCCTCTAAGGAAGCCTTCTTGGTCTGTGCCTGTAAAGGAGGCCTGGGCTATCTGCCGCTCCAGATGTCTGACAGGCTGGAGGGAGACCTGCATTGACTGGGTGGCTGGAGGCTAAATAGGGGCCTGGCCGGCTGATGCAGGCTGGACAAGAGTGCTAGAGGGAAAGGCTCTCAGGATTGTTCTCCGATGGCAAAACAGTCCCCAGCTACTGCACAGGTGTGCAGTGTTTGACAGATCTGAACTACTTAAGAACGTGCTGAGGCATTCATTCTGGGTGAGGTAGCACATATCTGTAGATATAGCTACTCAGGAGGCTGAGCCAGGAGGATCACTGAGAGCAAAAGTTGAAGGCCAGGCTGAGTAATATTGGAAGATTTTATCTCAAAAGAAGAAAAGAAAAGAAAAGCATCCATGGGAGAGGCTGCAGATAAAATGCTGTTTCAACTCAACAGGAGCCCACAGAGATGTGAGTCATCTGAAGGACAGCCAGGGCCACAGCTGTCAATGCCTTTTTCTACCTGCAGGTCCTCAGATGACCAGTTCAGCTCATGCCTCCTGCGGGCTGTAGCCCAGCTCCGGTCACAACTCCGCGCTCACCTCCCTCGATCCCCACCAGCTTCCCACCGGAGTACCTCTGCCTGGTGTTGGGTTGGGGGGACTTTGGTGGTCCCCGCTGTGCTGTGGCAGCATCCCCGTTTCTGCCTTATAGCACTATGTGAGGCCAAAGGGTCCCCTCCTGCCCAGCCCACACGTGCCCGGGAGCTGCGCTTTAAGTGGAAGCTATTCTGGCATTTCCTTCACCCCCACCTGCTGGCCCTGGGGCTAGCCATTGTGGTGAGGCTTTCCCTGCTCGCCCATGCTCAGGCCAGGAAGGGCTTAGGCAACTCCAGACCCGAGTTGCACAGGGACAGCATTCTTGCCTTGTGGAGACAAGGACGGCCTAGGCTCTGGGGCATCAGGATGACTGTGCAGGGGGTCTGAGTTTGTGGGATGTGAGGACTTGGGCTGGAGGTCTGGACTTTAATTCACAAAGAGGCATTTCTGTGACCACATGAGTAGCCACAATGTGGACAAGGCAAGGCTATGTAGGGAGAGAGGAAAAGCCAGAGCCAGAGCCTAGGAGGGGATGAATATGGCCTCCTCTCCAGGTTTCTGTTTCCTCTGTTCCTGTTTCAGCTGGCCTTGGGTGCGGCACTAGTGAATGTGCAGATCCCCTTGCTCCTCGGCCAACTGGTGGAGATCGTCGCCAAGTACACGAGGGAGCATGTGGGGAGTTTCGTGTCTGAGTCCCGTAGGCTCAGTATCCAGCTGCTCCTACTCTATGGTGTTCAGGTATAGCTGGATAGCAGGGTCTGGGGCTCACAGCAGCCTTCTTGGGGTATCCCTAATGCCAGGCCTCTCTTACAGGGACTACTGACCTTTGGATACCTAGTGCTGCTGTCCCACATGGGTGAGCGCATGGCCATGGACATGCGGAAAGCCCTTTTCAGCTCCCTGCTCCGGTACTAGCAGCTCTAGTGGGTGGGGCTAGGGTAGACCAGGGCATGCCAGGAGGTCGAGGTGGGACAGACCCTGAAGTACCATCTCCTCTCCTTCACCTGCTACCATCATGTCTTACTGCCAGGCAAGACATTGCTTTCTTTG
This sequence comes from Rattus norvegicus, assembly GCF_021556685.1. Classification (NCBI taxonomy): domain Eukaryota; kingdom Metazoa; phylum Chordata; class Mammalia; order Rodentia; family Muridae; genus Rattus; species Rattus norvegicus. The sequence goes on along the minus strand of NC_141537.1, from coordinate 11,651,110 downwards.
ATGCCAAAAAGACAGGGCAGCTAGTGAGCCGCTTGACTACTGATGTGCAAGAGTTCAAGTCATCCTTCAAGCTTGTCATCTCCCAGGTCAGTGTATCAGCAGGCCAGAGTGCCTGCCCCAGCCCTGGCATCCTAATATTGCCTTGTTCCAAGCTTTTAGTATAGACTGCCCAGCTTTTAGTACAGACTGTCTGAGGAAGCTATGAGAGAGAGGAAACAGAGTCTGGACGGAGGCACTGGGAAAGTGTTAAGGTCAGGACAGGCTGTTGCTCCGTGCTCTGAAACCTTTCCTCCCCCAGAAAGCCATTGGGAGGCAATTATGAGTGACCCTGGCAGAGGCAAACTCACCTGACCCAGCGTGACCCCCTTTGTGTCCATCCCCAGCTGGCATCAAACCCATGCATGACTCTACTGCATACTGACAGCCCACCTTCCGCACCCCTCCATCACCTGGTCCCAGGTTAGCAGGACACTGGCCTATGGCAGCCAGGGTATCCCTGTGCAGTCCAGTGTGTCCAAAATAAACAAACAATGGATTTGTCTAAAGAAAAAGGGTATGGCCCGTGGACATTCTCACCCATCTCTTTCGAAACTGATACTCAGATCCTGGCTGGCCAAGAAAGGGGCTCATTTGGTAACCAGTGACTGCCCTTTGACCTCCAGGGCTCATGCTGGTGGCCTGGGCCTCATAAGTGCAGAGCTGTGGCCAGCCCACCCTCAGCAGAACACTCACCGTCTGGTGCTGATGCTCTAACATCCTGCCCTCCTCTCACTGCTCAGGGACTGCGCAGCTCCACCCAGGTGATCGGTAGCCTGATGACCCTGTCTATTCTGTCCCCGCGCCTTACACTGATGCTGGCTGTTGTCACACCTGCCCTCATGGGAGTGGGCACCCTGATGGGCTCAGGCCTCCGAAAGCTTTCTCGACAGTGTCAGGAGCAGGTACTGGAATTCTTGACTTGTCCCCCTTGGTTCTTCCTAGCATCCCTGGCCCAGTCTCCTTGACCTTTCTTCAGCCTCTTGCTGTCTGCAACTACTTCTTTTTTTTTTTTTTCTTTTCTTTTCTTTTCTTTTTTTCAGGGCTGGGGTCCAAACCCAGGGCCTTGAGCTTGCTAGGTAAGCGCTCTACCATTGAGCTAAATCCCCAACCCGCAACTACTTCTTATTTCCCTGTCTCCTCGCAGATTGCCAGGGCGACAGGTGTAGCAGACGAGGCCCTTGGCAGTGTTCGGACTGTTCGGGCCTTCGCAATGGAGAAGAGGGAGGAGGAGTAAGTCCTGGGAAGGCAGCATACAGTGGGCCCATCTCACACCCTCCCCTGCCCTGGCCCTCCTCCCAGCTGCTTCCCAAGTGCCCAGCCTGGCCTCTCTTCCCAGACGCTATCAAGCAGAACTGGAGTCATGCTGCTGTAAAGCAGAGGAGCTGGGCAGGGGCATCGCCTTGTTCCAGGGGCTCTCAAACATCGCTTTCAACTGTGAGTGAATGAGACCCTGCCTGGGAGGGGACGTGGGCATGGACTGGGTAGGAACAAAGACAGGCAAAAGACAGCTTCCACTTGCCCACGTGGTCCTAACATTGAGTGCCTGCATTTGTGAGATGCCCCAGCTACTGACTGCTATGGGATGTTAAGTGATGTCATCCATTAGCTTGTAGAGAATGCCACAGGGCACCTTAAGGAGTATGCTGTACGCCTCAATGCCAGGGAAACATTCTGTTTCTCCAGCCCTTTTTCATTTCCGTGCGCATGTGTGTCTGTGAATGGGTGTGTAGATGTGAATGCAGGTTCCTACAGAGGCCCCACAGCTGGAATTAACAGGCAGCTGTGAGCTGCCAGATGTGGCTGCTGGGAACTGAACTCAGCAGCAGTGTGTGCTCTTAGTCACTGAGCCCTCTCTGCAGCCCTTTTAGTTTTAGGTAAAGCCTCACTAAGTTCCCTAGGCTGCCTTCAGACTTTTTCTGTATCCCAGGCTGCCTCAGCCTCATAAGTCATTGTTGCAGGCCAATGTCATATACCTGGCCTGCCCATCCTGTTTCCCCAATGGGGAGTTGAGGGCTCAGAGTCGGCTGGTGGCAGACTGGGGACTCAGTCTCCATCCCTTGCCACTTCCTGCCTCACTTCCTGGCACCTTTCCATGTAGGTATGGTCTTGGGCACCCTGTTCATTGGAGGCTCCCTTGTGGCTGGACAGCAGCTGAAAGGGGGAGACCTCATGTCCTTCCTGGTGGCTTCCCAGACAGTACAGAGGTGAGTGGAGACCACTGTCATCTCTCAGGAGAACTCCCCCTACCCCCACCTCCCCTGCCACCCTTTCAGAGCCCTGCTTACTATAACAGGGACATCAGTGTACTGGGGGGATGGGAGGGCCCTAGCACTTTTAAACATGAGCTCCCCATCCCTCCTCAGCTCTGCACCCCCTTCTACTTCCTGCCTTCTATGACTCTGAGCATACTGAACACCACACAGAAGTAGTCATACGTTGTTCTTCCCTTGGTGCCTGGCTGCCTCACCTGGCACAGTGCTTTGGGGCAGGCGGCCCTCCCTTTATGTGCTGTAGCCTGCATCCCTGTGGATACCTTCCTCAGCAGGCTTTTTAAGGGCTGCCCTGGCCTCAGACTATTTCCTAGGATGAGATGAAGACCCCTGCCCCCCAGGAGCTACTTGTGTAACTTCCATTTCCCTGTTTAGCTGAGCCCCATCCACTTGTGCAGCAACCTGGGGCTCCCCTGTCACCTTGGCCACAAGGTGGCCTCAGTGGGCTGCCCAGCAGGCCCCAATGGAATCCCTTCTCTTTCTCAGTGAAACCCAAGCACTTCCTACTGTTGTTTTCTACCTTGCTTTCCCTATACATAGCAAATATTTTTTAAAAAATTATATATATATGTTTTGATAAATAGTGAGTATGCTATAATAAATAAAGAGCAAATATATATTAGCACCGGACATGTCAGAAGTGCTCTCCCCTTCTCAAATTGGTCTCTCCCTACAGAGGTGACACTCCTGATCATAATGGTGCCCTGTCCTGCCATGGCTGTAACTCCACCGCTCTTAGAGAAAGGCTTAGTGTCTGATTGCTGCTGTCTAGTGTGACGTAAGGCCAACCTGGACATGGTAGGACAGTCTCGTCCACACTCTAGCCAGAGGACTACAGAGCAGAGCGCACTGGTTCCCAGCTACATGAGCACTGCCTTTGCTTCCATTTTTGCTCCACATCAAAGACTGTCTGACAGACCCTCTGGTCTCAGAAGCCTCATCTGTCCTCTGGCCCAGCAGCTGTTCCTGACTTTGCTATCTAGGTGCCCTGATTGTGAAAGAGGTGGAGGTTACTGTGTCCCTTCTGCTACCTTGCATTCCTTGTACTGACCTAATTCCCTGGTCAGCACGGGCTCCAGCCCTTGATGACTTTCAAGTCCTGTGGACTCAGATGAACATCTGGGCTCTATTCCCTGGTACATGCCTCCCACCTTCATGTTCTTACCTGCCTACTGCACTGTTCAGCCCTAAGCAGTTCTATGCTTCAAGTAGCCTTCGCTATCTCAGGCCCTGGCCAGGTCACCATCACCAGCCAGCTGGAGGGATCAGCTCCTTAGGAAGCTGCTGTTTCTCTCTGCCTCCTGCTGTATATGCAAAGGCCCGTGTGTCAGGGCTGAGGTCCAAGGGGAGGGGTGAGCAGGGCATCTCAGCTCCAGCTAAGTGTTCCTTTGGCAGAGAATGGATGGTTCCCAGGCAGGGAATTTGACCAAGCCAGCTTACTTCATCGCAATATACCAGCCCTCAGAGCAGGGTCAGGGCCTCCCATGAGTCGTGTGTTTTGGATTTCAGTTGTGGTTGGCCCCTTAGCCAGGCTCTAATGGATTGCTGGTTTCCTGTGAACTGGTCACATCCACAGATAACTCACCCACTCAGCCCCTCCCCCTCTGCCTTCCTACTCCTGGCAGTGCCTGTTGCCCTACGCCTGCTCTAACTGCTTCCTTGAGGACTTTAGGGGCTTGCCCAGCACTGGAGGAATGGACTTGGTCCACAGAGTGCTGGAATGGCAGTGTCTCCTCTTCTCAGAAAGGGCCCATTGCACTCAGTGCCATATACAAGTGGGTTGGCTAACCCACTGGGGAACATGACTAAGGCTGTTGACTCATCTTCCTCCTTAGCTCTCAGCAGGCGACCAGTCTCAGCCCCAGCCCTGCCAAGACAAGGGAGGTGACCCACTGTCTAGACAGATAAACACATGGCATCACCTACACATGCCCACCTTTAGGGCAAGCAGACAGTAAACTCTCTGTCAGGAAGTTTGCTTTGGGGGCTCCTTTCTTCTGAAAGGGCTTAACTTTTTCCACCTTTATTTGAAATTTTAATTAATTTCCCACCTTATGTCCTTGCTTCTCCAGAAGTCTAGTGTTAGATCTGATCTCCCACTGTGGACCCATCCTTATCCCTGTGACTTCTGTCAAGGGATAGTTAAAGCAAGTGGGTAGAGACCACAGGATCAGTTAGGCCCCCTCTGGTGGGCTATCTTCACCCTGTTTACTGAAGGCCAGGGGAGCATGTGGGCACACCACTGAGTCCCTGTCATTTATCCATCACCCGCTGCATCCTGGAGCCTCTCCAGATGCTGGCTCTGGCAGCAGGCAACTGTTAACTCAAACTAAGAAGGGATCTGCTGCCCCAGGACCTCAGGGCTCCAGTGGCCATAAGATCTTAGGGCCTTCTACATGTGAGCCCTGCCATTGCCTCCCCACCACGGCCTTCCCTTCCCTCTGGCTCTTGTTAATACACTCTTCTCACTCTTTCCTCTGGCAGGTCTATGGCCAGCCTCTCTGTCCTGTTTGGTCAGGTAAGTGAGATTGTCCCAAGCCTGAGTTAGAGAGGTGTGAGGGGTGTGCATGAGTACATGTGTACATGCGTGCGTGCGTAAGTGTGTGCATGTGTGCATACATGTTGCTGCTGTGACATGGCCTATTGTTGGGGGTAGGCAGAGGAAGAACAAAGAACAGGGTTTTTGAACCCCAAGACCACAGTCTGGTTCTGGACACACTGCAGCCCTCTCGGCAGCAGAAGTCCCCTTCCATGGGAGCCCCAGTTTTTAACTCAACAACAAACTGGATTCCTTCTGCAGGTGGTGCGTGGGCTGAGTGCAGGAGCCCGAGTCTTTGAGTACATGTCCCTGAGCCCCGTCATCCCCTTGACCGGGGGCTACTCTATCCCCAGCAAGGACCTTCGTGGTTCTATCACCTTCCAGAATGTCAGCTTCAGGTCAGCATTGGTGGGTAGGCTAAGAAAAAACCTTTTGGGCTGAGAATGAGGGGAAGTCAGCTGGCATTTAACTGAGTGCTTCCTGTGAGCAAGGCCCTGTGAGGGGCCTTAGGGCAGGAGCTGGTCTGACTGGGGCTCTCTTGGCCACCCCCAGCTACCCCTGCCGACCTGGCTTCAATGTGCTCAAGAACTTCACCCTGAAGCTGCCCCCTGGCAAGATTGTGGCTCTCGTTGGCCAGTCTGGGGGAGGTAAGAGGAACCTCACCATCTTTCATCCTCTGGTTTGTATTTTTGGTAACCACTTGGAGCAGGGCTGGTAGCAAGCCCTCCCTGGCTCCTGCTCCTACCTGGGATGAATATCCTGCAGTACTACAAGGGTCTCTCTTTGCTGGGACATTCTCCAAAGCCCTCCTCTTCACAATTCCCCCTCCAGGAAAGACCACAGTTGCTTCCCTGCTGGAACGCTTCTATGACCCCACAGCTGGCGTGGTGACGCTGGATGGGCATGACCTGCGTACTCTCGACCCCTCCTGGCTCCGGGGCCAGGTCATAGGTTTCATCAGCCAGGTGAAGGGCAGAGCTGGGCGGGGTCTCAACAGCAAGACTGGAGCCCATTTTCTCTCTTCCCCACTTATCTCCCTGTTCCTCTGAGGACGTCTATGGCCTTCATGGTTCCTAGCCTCCCTCTGGATCCAGGACGTCCCTCTCCCTCCGCAGCTTTGCCCTTGTACTCCAGAGCATAGACACTGCTCCTGTTGGCTGCAGTCTTAGGACTCCAAGGCAGTGGTTCTGAGGCTGCCGATAGCCACATGCAGGAAAGGCCAAAATTCCCATGACCTCCTATTACTACAGGGCCTGTCCATCGTCACCTATGGTGAGGTAGTCTGTGTCCTTTGTGGGAGGAGTCCTCTGCTTCCCGTTAATGAGCCACCCTGTCCTCACATGATTAGCATCTGGCTTTGAACTTCAGACCCGCACTGCACATGGCAGTCCCCAAGTTTTGAGGCTGGCTCAGAGTATAGCCTGTAGATGCTATCTCTGTGTTCCCATTCTACTCAACCTTGCAGGAGCCAGTCCTGTTTGCAACAACCATCATGGAGAATATCCGATTTGGGAAGCTAGATGCTTCCGATGAAGAGGTGTATACAGCTGCACGGAAAGCCAATGCCCACGAGTTCATCAGCAGCTTCCCTGATGGCTACAGCACTGTGGTTGGTGGGTCCCTTGGTGGGAAGTTGCTGGGTCAGCAGGCAGTGGTGAGGCTCAGGAGCCATGCCTCCACTGGCTTGAAGCAACTCAGCCGACTCTTGAAAGATTCAGCTAGGAGACAGCCAAGCCAAGAAAGACCGACCAGCCATGCTTGAAGGGACAGAGATGGCTTTATGAGACAGAAAAACCTGAGCCTTGTGTCTCAGGCATAACAGACTAGACAGGACTCTGAGAGGAGACGGACATTATAATAGCAAAAGTAAAGGGAAGGCCAAGGCCACAGGCACAAAGGACTCGTGCACTCAACCTGCCACAACCCAAGACAAGAAATAGGACCCTCTCAGAGCTTCCCATGTTCTGGTTCTCTTGCTCTTCAGTGGCATCCCTCAGCACAACAGGCTGATGTCCTGTGCAGGCCTTTTCTGTCTTCAGGGTACTGGACCATACAATGGCACCCTAGCTCCTGCCTGTGACAACCTAAGTCTTAGATGTTCGTCCCCATATGTCTTAGTTAGGGTTTTACTGCTGTGAACAGACACCGTGACCAATGCAAGTCTTATAAAGGACAACATTCAATTGAGTCTGGCTTACAGGTTTAGAGGTTCAGTCCATCATCATCAAGGCTGGTGCGTGGCAGCATCCAGGCAGGCACGGTGCAGGAGGAGCTGAGAGTTCTGCCTCTTATCTGAAGGCTGCTAGTGGAAGACTCACTTCTAAGCATCTAGGGTAAAGGTCTTCAAACCCACACCCACAGTGACACACCTACTCCAAAAAGGCCACACCTCCTAATAGTGCCACTCCCTGGGCCAAGCATATACAAACCATCACACCACAGCTCTTGTCTGTCTCTGGGGCTGTATGTACCATATACATACAGAGTATGACTCCAGCAGTTTGGCTGTACTATATAGAATGTCCCAGCACCTCTTGGGGCTTCTCTGCTGACTGACCTGGACCTTTAAGGCCGGACCCATCCCTTGCCGTCCCTCCAGGTCCTAAGGCCGGACCCATCCCTTGCCGTCCCTCCAGGTCCTAACACACATGCGGTCACACATGTGCTCACATGCTCAGGCTCTGTGTTGTTCTCATGGGAGGCCCCTGTCATCTCTATGGACACTCCCTTCTTATCGGGGCTTCCCAGGACTGCTCCCCTCATTGACCTATGACCCTGCCATCACTTGGCAGTCCCTCCCAAGTTGTCCTCTGTGGCTTCAAATTCCCCCTGTGGTTAGCATCTTTGTGCTGTGCAGCCCATGCTTGGGTGCCAGGTGGTCCAGCTGCAGCCAGGGCCAGAATCCAGGAGGATAGTCGTTGCTGTAGGCGTTTGGTAGGAGCTCATCTCAAGAGGCCCGCCTAGGAAGGGAGGCTCCTGCAAGACATTGGCGTTCCGTGTGCACTGTCAGGCTGGAGCACTCAGCCTGATGATATAAACACGGCAGTGTGGAGGTGGGGCCCTGACTGGAGCCTGATGGAAGTCCCTAAGTACCCAGCACCCTTTGCTAGTGTGGGGCTAAGGACCACCTTAGCCCCTGCCCTGTCCCCTTCCCCTAGGTGAACGGGGCACAACCTTGTCCGGTGGTCAGAAGCAGCGCCTAGCCATCGCACGTGCCCTCATCAAGAGGCCCACAGTGTTGATCCTGGATGAAGCCACCAGTGCGCTGGACGCAGAGTCTGAGAGGATAGTACAGGAGGCACTGGACCGGGCCAGTGCTGGTCGCACCGTGTTGGTCATTGCCCACCGGCTCAGTACTGTTCGTGCCGCCCACTCCATCATCGTCATGGCCAATGGCCAAGTCTGTGAGGTCAGTAGGGCTAGGAATGGGCAGTGGTTCGGGTGGCACAGCTAAGCTAGATGAGTCTCTGGCCTGCTTCCAGCCCCTTGAGGTCATGTTCTGGGAACAAAACCCCAACAGACCAAGGTCTTTTTTTTTTTTTTTTTTTTTTTTTCCCGGAGCTGGGGACCGAACCCAGGGCCTTGTGCTTGTTAGGCAAGCGCTCTACCACTGAGCTAAATCCCCAACCCCCAGACCAAGGTCTTCTTATCCTTGGATAAACCCAGGCTGCTACCCTCTGGGAAAGTTGAACTACAGGCTCTAGGACCAGAGAAGATATTGTCGGTAAAGAGACTGAGGCACAGCTGGCCGCTCAGAGGCCATGATGCAGAGAGGCTGTCTCTCAGACTCGTGAGAGCAGCCAGGGGCAGGATCAGAACACAAGTGTATCCCACAGCTATAGCCAGAGGAGAGAAAAGTGATCACCTGAAGAGAAGGTCGCATTGGCTGGTAAAGCCATGCCCAAGGAGCTCCTTTACAGTCAGCACAGAGCTGTCAAGTGTACCTAGAAGGGACATGACCTTATGTGGCTGTGAGCCTCACAGGGGATGGAGGTCAGCCCTGCTGGGACTCCAAGTTCTGCTCTGTTGAAATGACCCTCCTTCTGTCTCCAGGCTGGGACCCACGAAGAACTCCTTCAAAAAGGCGGGCTCTACGCAGAGCTTATCCGGAGACAAGCCCTGGATGCCTCACTGCCCTCAGCCCCACCTGCAGAGAAGCCTGAAGACCACAGAAGCTGCCAGTGAGGCCCCCTGGGGTCAGTCTGAGGCTGGAGCTCTGCTGGGGACAGAGCCCTTGAGGGCCAGTGTGCTGGAGTGTGGCCTGGACTACTACTCCCTTAAAGGAGCTGGGACCCAACCACTGGGGTGGGAGACTGGCTTTCCTCCCACCTGCTCCTACGATCCTAACTCAGCTCTGTGGTCACAGGATGTATACGGTGAGGCAGAGTCCCTGAACACCTCTGCTTGACCCTCTCAGGCTGGCCCAGTTCTGCCCAACACTCAGTTGTTTAGGCCCCAACTCCAGGGAACTGGCTGGGCCTGGTAGAATGGGCTGAAGTCCCAGCACTTGGGAGACAGAAGTGGGAGGAGGATCAAGAGTTCAAGGCCGGGGCTGGAGAGATGGCTCAGATGTTAAGAGCACTGTCTGCTCATCCAGAGGTCACGAGTTCAATTCCCAGCAACCACATGGTGGCTCACAACCATATATAATGAGATCTGGTGCCCTCTTCTGGCCTGCATGTATACATGCAGGTGCAATGCTGTATACATAATAAATAAATCTTTAAAAAAAAAAAAGTTCAAGGCCATCCTGGGCTACATAGTGAGACTGTATCTTAAAAAAGGAGAACCTAAATAAAAAGACAATTTTAAAAGAGGTTGTAGCTTAGTAGCAGAGTGCTTGCCTGTCGTATGTGAGGGGCCACGATATAATCCTTAGTACTGCCAATAGGACATAAAACCCAGGGTTGAAGAGTGACCCAGGGGCTCAGGCTAGGCTCTGCCTCCCCCTAGGTAGGACCCACACATCCCCAACTTTACTCCTGCATCCGCAGTGCACCTCTTGGTCTGTCCTCCACATAGTCAGTCCTGCTTTCTGGCAGGATAAAGTGGTCCGTTGTACAAGAAGCACCCAGCCTCCCTGCCAGGTTGTGCCTTTTTTGTCACAATCAGACCTGGTGACTCTAACCGAGCCAAAGGCAAGACACTGAAGAGGCCACTGTGCCGTGTGTACCCAGAGACACAGACACAGTGGCAGCATGATGGCACATGCCTGTAATCCCCCAGATGGGAGCTAGCTGCAGGAGACCATCCTTGGCTACACAGGTTGGGGCTAGCCTGGCCTTTGGAGAGTCTGCCCCAAAGGTGGAAGCACTGTTAATACAAGTTGATCTGAGTAACCATAAGGATCGTGGAAGTGGTGGGATGGTGCCTCACCTTGAACAGGGGAAGCAGGCAGCCTGTAGTCCCAAAGCTGGGGTCTCCGTTGGCTTCTCAGGTGTTGAGAAAAGTACTTGAAAGATCCTGTAGACTGCACTGATGCTCCCAGAGGTCAGCCCTTTGTCTACTCTGCTGCAGATTCCTTGATCCACGTCACTTAAACCCAGAGGATGGTGGCCCCTAGCCTTGGTACAGTAGGTCACTCTCCCACTGAGAATCCATCCCTGGCCAGCCACATCCAGGTTATAGGACTGCAGATCAGGGACTGGATCGGGGGGAGGGGCTATAACTGCATGACCAGACAAGCATTTGTACTTTTCATGTGGCAAAGGATGACATTGTCTTTCAGGAGTGATTGGTGCAGAGGACCAACAGCTGCTGTTGGGGGCCAGTGTATCACCACATACACTGCTGTGAGGACGAGGAAACCAAGAACCCTAGTCCATGGTGCCCCGGTTCAGTGTCCGTAGTGACAGCCTGGGAAGCAGAGCTCTGGGGTGACTTCCACTGCCTGGCTACTGCGCCCATCCCCTCCCCTAACAAGGGTAGCTTAGAGCAAGGCTTTCATGGCATGTCCCTCTGTCTAGCCCTACCTTTTCTCCTTCACCGAGCATCCAGACCATTGGCTCCACGTACACACAGATTCTGTCCCTGACAGCCACAGGATGACTGCCCATCAGGGAAGGACCCCTATGGTCAGTGGCCGGAGACCCCAACCAGTAGCTATGTCACCCTGTCTGTCACCTGGCCTGGCTTTCCCAGCCCCTCAGAGAACAGCGACTTGATGACTCTTTTAATTCTTTTTTTTTTTAAAGATTTATTTATTTATTTTGTATATGAGTACACTGTAGCTGTCTTCTGACACACCAGAAGAGGGCATCGGATTCCATTACAGATGGTTGTGAGCCACCATGTGGTTGCTGGGATTTGAACTCAGGACCTCTGGAAGAGCAGTCGGTGCTCTTAACCGCTGAGCCATCTCTCCAGCCCAGACTTGATGACTCTTGCTCTTAAAAGCTCCCAAGAGTTAAATGACACATGTTGGAATTACGCCCTTAAAAACCACAGTAAAATAGCCCCTTCTGAGGCTTTCTAGTGGTCGGTCACATCAGTGCCACAAACCCTTTCAGTTACCTATCCTTCCTAAGATGTTACTTGCCTAGTCTGTGCCACTAAGCCTGGGACCATTCCTGAGACTAAGCCCCAGTGCTTATGAGGAGGGCCGATGTCCATCCAGTCAGAGCCAGCACAGTGGACTGATTGGTTGGTGGGATTATGTCCCCACCACTCATGGCCAGAAGCCACCAGGACGAACCTGGCAGTCTCCAGTGCTTTTGACATGGGGCCAGTGATATTATTGCTCAACAAGTGGAGAACCTGCCACCAAACCTAAGGAGCCACATTCAGTCCCCCAAGACTTGTGGATGAGCAACCTCCAAAAGTTATCCTCGGACCTCCACGTGTTGTGACACACATACCCAGTAAATGAATAAAAAATAAAACTAGAAAAATTTATGCGAATTTGTCTGATTACTCTTGAGCGTACAAGATTTTGCCCAATTCCTAGATACATGAAGGTATATGAGACTGTAGCCCATACCGAACATGACAGTGACAGAACCAGGCCTTGCAGTCCCCTGGGCAGATGTCCTTGAGTGACTGGCCCCTCTCGTCTGAGTCCCTTGTACTCCTTCCTCCAAGCCAGCTAGCACCAAGCTTATGGGTGACTCCTCCTGCACTGGAAGCACACAGGTCCCATCCCCAAAGCTCTCTCCTCATCTTCCTTTCATCTGCATTCCTAGAAGTAGCTTCAGGACCTGATCACATGCTGCCTTTGCCTCAAGGAGGGCAGAGTGCAGGCGTGGAGACCCCTGCAGGCACATTCCCTGGTCAAGACTACTAGGAATGCAAAATGGCATTCCTGCTATCAGGGTGGGAGTGGGGGATCTGATGACATCGATCAGATGAGTAAGGCAGTGCCCTCAGCCCAGAAACTCTGTTTCAGGCAGTTTCCCTATGACATCAATAGCAAAGCTGGAAAGTCCAGTGGTTATCGGAGAAGACATAAGACAGCACCTCCAGTAATGAGGGTGCTTTTCGGGTTCTGAAGTTCATGGTCCCTAGAATATGTTTGTTGAGAGAGGAAAATGTAAAGCAGCGGAGTACCCTGAATACCTCTGGGCATTGTGAAGGAGGACAGCTTCGCTAACAGGAGGGCCTGAGAATGAGGTGGGGTCTGGGTCTCCAGGCAGAGACGGATACTCAGAAGACAGAAAGCCACGGGATACGGAAACTAAAGAGAGCCCCGGTCACGTAGTATTGCTAGGATGCTAGGGGCATAAGAAGATCTGCCTGTGCCAAACCTCCCACCACTCTCTAACTTGGTCAAAAGCCAAGTCCACTCTGCAAAAGAACAAGCGATCTCAGGTAGGGTCACAGAAGGGCAGGAGAGGCAAAAGGAGAGAGGGGATAGACTAAGAATCAGCCGCTGACCCCAGGTCTAGAATTCAGGAGCTCTGACCAGGAGCCTAAAAGGCCCCAAAGGCATCCCAAACCCAAATGTATATCTGGGTTTCCTTCAAGCCCTACCATGGACTGCTGTGGTTTCCTCCTGGCGCCTCTAGTCTCTGACAACAGTGACTCCCCCCATGCTGCATTAATGGCTCAGCCTGGGGCCCCAGGGACCTTCCCTACCCCCCCAGACTGCTCTGCTGCCCCCCAGCCCCCCTCGTGCTGAAACCTAATCCTCTGCCGCAGCTCTAGCTCAGTGCTGCTCCGCAGCCCCTGCCTGCTGCTACATCCCGTGCCCTACTCGGTCTTCACTGCAGAGACCCAGCCCCACGGAGCCAACGCCTGTTCTGGGGAAGGCAGAACTGGACCGAAGTTCAACTCATCCAGTCCTAGCAGGCCAGTACTTTCACCTCTGTCTTGGCTCCTCCCTTCTCTCCCTTCTTCTCCTTTTCTTTCCTCCCTAGTCCTTGCTACTTGAGTCCCATCTCCATCCCCACCACTACCCTGCTAGCCCTACAAAACAGCTTCCCCAGTCAGCAACTCCCCGGTCCCTGGTCCAGCCATGAAACCTCGCTCCGGACTGGAGGAGGCCCAGCGGCGACAGGCCTCAGACATCCGGGTGTTTGCCAGCAGCTGCACAATGCATGGTCTGGGCCACATCTTTGGCCCTGGAGGCCTGACCCTGCGCCGAGGGCTGTGGGCCACAGCTGTGCTCCTGTCGCTGGCGGCCTTCCTCTACCAGGTGGCTGAGCGGGTTCGCTACTATGGGGAGTTCCACCATAAGACCACCCTGGATGAGCGTGAGAGCCACCAGCTCACCTTCCCAGCTGTGACTCTGTGTAATATCAACCCACTGCGCCGCTCACGCCTCACACCCAATGACTTGCACTGGGCTGGAACAGCGCTGCTGGGCCTGGACCCTGCTGAACATGCTGCCTACCTTCGTGCACTGGGCCAGCCCCCCGCACCACCTGGCTTCATGCCCAGTCCGACCTTTGACATGGCACAACTCTACGCCAGAGCCGGCCACTCCCTTGAGGACATGTTGTTGGATTGCCGATACCGTGGCCAGCCCTGTGGGCCTGAGAACTTCACAGTGGTGAGCCAGTTACCCTGAGACTCCTACTTAGTGACTACGATCTTCAGCCTTGTCAGTAAGGAAACCTTAACACGCCTGCCTGGTTAGCCCTTCCTTCCTGCTGGCCACAGGCCCTCCAATCCAGACATTCTGTCTGGTCCAGGAAGCTGTCTTTGGAGGCTATCTCTCTCCATCTCAGTTAGACATCTGTGCACCTGGCTATGCCTCTCCCCGAGGACACCAACCCAAGCAAGCCGCAGGCCCAAAGGCTAATTGGTAGACGCTGCTGCCCTTGCTCCTAGGATAGATTGCAACACCCCAAGACTATTGGGGCAGGAGACCCGTTTGCCAGGAGAGGACTTATGTCCCTTTGCCACCCCAAAGAAGGGCAAGAATGTATCATTACCCCTGTAGGGGTGCTGCTGCCAGGGCTTTGCTGAGAGGCAGGAGGCTTCCCCATGCCACATGTGAAGCTAAGGACATTGAGATGTGGGCTTTCTTTCTTTCTTTTTTTTTTTTTTTTTTGGTTCTTTTTTTCGGAGCTGGGGACTGAACCCAGGGCCTTGCGCTTCCTAGGTAAGCGCTCTACCACTGAGCTAAATCCCCAGCCCCGAGATGTGGGTTTTCTTGAGTTCCTTCAAGGGGTGGAGGGTGGAGGGAGTGGTTTCTTTACATGAGATCCAGTCTCAAAAAACCCAGAACATAAAAGAGGCATGGTAGTCCACACCTTTAATCCCAGAACCTGGAAAACAGAGGCAGGAGGATCCCTAGGAGTTTGAGGCCAGCCTCATCTACACAACATAGCAAATTCTAGGACTACATAGAGAGACTCTGTCTCAAAAAAAAAAATCTTAAGAAAATGAGGACAGGATGGAAATTCAGCTAGATCTCCTAGACTTCATCACCTAGGCTTCCCCTAGGTACTTAGGCAACACATTCAGTGGGATGTTGGACTTCTGCCTCCAGAGCAGGAAGGATTTGTCAGTGCTATGGTGGTTCATCCCTGTAATCCCAGCACTTGTAATTGCGAGAATCGGGAACTTGAGGCGAGCTCTGCTACATCATCGCAAGCACCAGACAAACCCAGACTACATAAGAACTTATCTCAATCCCTGTCCCTCTCCCCAAAATCCCAAACGACAAAACAGAGAAGGGGCCCAAAGGGTGGTGTGGTCCCATTCCCAAGGGCTCATTTGAGAGAGGGACTGTCCTTTTCTATCCCCCAGATCTTTACTCGAATGGGGCAATGCTACACCTTCAACTCTGGTGCCCACGGTGCAGAGCTGCTCACCACTCCAAAGGGTGGTGCTGGCAACGGACTGGAGATTATGCTAGATGTACAGCAAGAGGAGTATCTGCCCATCTGGAAGGACATGGGTGAGGGGCACGGGGTCATTTGCTGGTGAGGAGGGATAAGGGTGGAGGCATGCCTGAGGCTGGGAAATCACAAACACCGCGGGAGGGAAAGGAGGCAGGTGTGTCGAGGGAGGAGTCCCAAAGCATTTCATTTTGTGAGAGGCAGGCCTGGCTCCTCTTCCAAATCCTGAGGAGAGGGACTGCTAAGGGAGCCCTCCTGGGAATGGAGTGTCTGGGGCCTTAAAGTCCCCTCTCTGCAGAAGAGACCCCGTTTGAGGTGGGGATCCGAGTGCAGATTCACAGCCAGGATGAGCCCCCTGCCATTGACCAGCTGGGCTTCGGGGCAGCCCCAGGCCATCAGACTTTTGTGTCCTGTCAGCAGCAGCAAGTATGTTGGTTCAACTGCCTGTGCCTCCCACCCTCCCCAAGCTCCTACCCTCCCTAGAAGACCCTCAGACCCCACACCACAATACCTCAGTCTGACTCTGACCCCTACAATCTCTATTACCACACAGCCTCTATAACCTTGTCCCTCCAACAGCTGAGTTTCCTGCCACCACCCTGGGGTGACTGCAATACCGCATCTTTGGATCCCGACGACTTTGATCCAGAGCCCTCTGATCCCTTGGGTTCCCCCAGACCCAGACCCAGCCCTCCTTATAGTTTAATAGGTTGTCGCCTGGCCTGTGAGTCTCGCTATGTGGCTCGGAAGTGTGGCTGTCGAATGATGCATATGCCTGGTAAGGGATTGTGTTGTTGGGAGTAGGGAATGCGGATACCCTAGGGGGCGCTCTCAAGCTCCCGGACTGGTCTCCTCTTCCTATCCTAGGAAACTCCCCAGTGTGCAGCCCCCAGCAGTACAAGGACTGCGCCAGCCCAGCTCTGGGTAAGGCACGCCTCTTCATTTTCCCTGTCCCCATCTACTCAGACGTTGATCACAACCCTCTGGCCAAGTGAGCCTGATCCTTGCTTTGCGGCCTGCAGACGCTATGCTGCGAAAGGACACGTGTGTCTGCCCCAACCCGTGCGCTACTACACGCTATGCCAAGGAGCTCTCCATGGTGCGGATTCCCAGCCGCGCGTCAGCTCGCTACCTGGCCCGGAAATACAACCGCAGCGAGTCCTACATTACGTGAGCAAGGGACACGGTACCAAGGCTGGAGGCACTGTACCTGAGTCAAGGAGCTCCTAGCGGGGAGCTGGACCCGGAACCCTTTTGCACACAGCCTAGGCTGGATTCATCTCTACATAATGGGTTCTGGAACTTGAGCAAACTGCTTTAACTTTCTGACTTGGGGGATGAGAACAACCCATGGTTCTTAAAAGGGGCCAGAGAGTGCCTTCACCTCAGCCGGCAAGCCTTTGTGCTTCTTCTTCCTGCAGGGAGAATGTACTGGTTCTGGATATCTTCTTTGAGGCCCTCAACTATGAAGCGGTGGAACAAAAGGCGGCCTATGAAGTGTCGGAGCTGCTGGGTGTGTACAGAGTGCCGGGGTCTGCGAGGTGCAGACACGGTAGGTGGTCATGAACTGACAGCATTCTGCCTCCACAGGAGACATTGGGGGACAGATGGGACTGTTTATTGGAGCAAGCCTGCTTACCATCCTTGAGATCCTCGACTATCTCTGTGAGGTGGGAAAGAACCCCAGACACCACGGGGAAGAATCAGGTCACCAGTGTCTAAAAGGGTGGACTGGCTACCTTACTCCTGCCACTTGTCCCCAGGTTTTCCAAGACAGAGTCCTGGGGTATTTCTGGAACAGAAGGAGCGCTCAAAAGCGCTCTGGCAACACTCTGGTAACACTCTCTTTGCCTTCCCCCACCCCTAACATTGTAGGCCTCACCCCAAACATTTGGTCCAGGAGCTATAAGTGCAGCAATCTTGGCTGCTCTCCACCTGACTTTCCCTCTTCCCACAGCTCCAGGAAGAGTTGAATGGCCATCGAACACATGTTCCCCACCTCAGCCTAGGGCCCAGGTAATATGGAATATTCCATATAAGGGGGACAGGACAGGTTGAAAGGAGGAAGTTCAAGTTCAGGACAGAATAGGTGGAGGGGTCCTGCCCCAGTGCTATCTGTGGCTTGTCCCATCAGGCCTCCTACCACTCCCTGTGCTGTCACCAAGACACTCTCTGCCTCCCACCGTACCTGTTACCTCGTCACAAGGCTCTAGACCAGCTTGGCTGCACTGTGACATCTTGGACATGTCCAGCCTGTATATCTTTGCTGTCTCCACCCTAATAAAGCTCTCGTACATGTGCCTCAGATGTCTACCTTACAGATCAGACACTACCACAGTCGATGAGAGCCCCCAGCCTCATCCATTCTCCCGCTGGGACCTGGATCCCAGTTAGACTTAACAACTCATTTGAGGTGTGGGTGGGGCTAATTTTAAGACGAGATCAGTCAGGTGCACCCTAGTGTTAGTGAGCTTCTCAAAGATTTTCATTTAATTTTGTGTTTCTTGAGTAATGGGGACAGAACCTCGAGTCTGGAGGATGCCCACTGTTTGAATGTTTTCCCATGGAAGGGTATCCCCTTCACTCTGGTTCTTCTGAGGCAGGACCTCCAGCTGGGCTTGTACTATGCAGCCAAGGATGATCTTGAACTCCTAACCTCCCAAACATTGACATCATAGGCATATAGCACCATGGTTGGCTTCCCTTTTTATATCTTGTTTATTTAGAAACAGTCTCACTAAGTTGTCCAGATTACCTTGAACTCACTCTGAAGCCCACACTAGCCTTGCAGCACATCTGCCTCAGGCTTCTTGGTAGTTTGGAATACCGGCCAGTACCACTAGGCCCACCTCCAACAATGTCTAAGAAGGTAGTCTCTCCATGCCCAGAGCTTAGGTGATGGCCCACAGGGGGCATGGTCAGGAGGTATTCACTGCACCAACAGTGGAGAGCTGGAACAAAGTTCTAAGTAGCTCAGTGAGATGGTGGAAGTGGCAGGGTTACCCAAGAAACTAGTCCACGTGTAAGAACACCAATCAGCGTCCCGCCTTCAAAGGTTCTTGCCTTCCTGACCTCTCCACAGGAGCTGAGAGTGGGCGGGAAAGAGCTTTCCCTTCCCCTTCCTGTCAAGAGGGCACCCCTGGAGATCTGCCTCAGCTCCCCTTCCCTACGCTCACTGTACCCTAAGCCCTGGAAAAGTGCAAAACAGGAAGTGGGAAGGGCTGCAGTTATGGAAGAGACCCACACAGCTCCGGGTTTCTCCTGCTCCAGCAGACAGCTCCAAGTATGAGAAAACAGACGTGGAAGGCTCTTTACAGGACACAGAGATACAGAGGCCTGGCCCGTTCTCCCATTCTGACAAAGGTTCAGCTTCCCGCTCGGGCCATGGCATCCTACCTCCAGGCTGCATCTGGCCCTTCTAGGCAGAGGAGAGAAGTGTGCAGGAGTATAAAGCCTGAGTGTGAGACAGGGCTGCCATGACACAATCAAAAGGACGGGGATCACGGCCTCCTGTCCCCGATCTCAGGATACGTAGAGACAGAGCAGACATGAGCAGCTCACTGTACAAGCTGTGGGCCAAATCACAGAGCAGGGGTCCCCAGTCGCCCTTCAGAGCCACCCCACCATCATATCATCAGACTGTGGGAAAGGAACCAATTTATGAAATTAAATAAAGTCCATGGAGGGAGGGAAACCGCGGACCAGGGTAACTCGCCCCTGGCTGGGCCCAGCACAGCTGGTACTCAGCATCCCATACCCCACTCTCCCACCCTCCTGGGAGGGAGGCTTAAATAGGTCAGGCCCCAGCCTGGCCGCCAGGGTCAGAGAGTCTACGGGGGACAGAAGTCAGAGAAATAGGGGTGCTGCAAGGCCTCCTCTGCCGAGATGCGCTGCACTGGGTTACACTTCAACAGGTTCTGCAGTGGGAAGACAGGCAGAGGTGGCTCAGGCTAGGACAGCCTCTGGGCAAGCATACAATCCCCAGTTTCTAGTCCCAGACAGGCAAATGCCCCCATCTTTTATCCACCCACCCCAGGCACCTACCTGCAACAGGTCTCTCCCCGTGGCATTGAGTTTGGGCACGACATTCACCAAGGATGTTGTAGCTGGGTACATTGGGTAGGGCTGCAGAGGAGGGGCCAGGCAGAGTCAGGTCAGAAGCATGGGTCACAGTGTTGGAAAATAAAAGGGCCTCTAAGGAACCAAGACCTCCCAGAGCTAGGCACACCTTATAGTCTGGCAGTTTGGTCATGGCAGGCCACTGTTCCTCAGTCGGTGTCCCTAGCAGTGTGTCCACGTGGTCAAGGGTCACTTGTGGGGAGCAAGTGTGGGGGGGGGATTCCTCACTCCCACCTGCCCTTCTCTTATACCACCATGCTCTTTCCCCCAGCCCAGCCTGAGATGAACCCCATTTTATAGTATTTACAGCTGAGTAGGAAAACCCGACCCCTGATGCTTGTGGTCCTAACAAACAAGTCATTTCTCTCCAAGAACGCTGTTTCTTCCTAAGGCTTACTGAAACAACTTCTAATGGCTTTGTCAGGAGTGCCGTCCTTACCAACAGGCCACCTCTCTCAACAGTGACTCCATCCATGCAAGGACAATGTGAAGGGCAAGCAATGGCTAACCCTCACCCCTGCTCTAGGCTCTACGCCCACTTCCTTTCTACAAAGAGGTAAAGGAGCGTAGGCTAGGGGCACTGGGAGGATATCGAAAGATCCTCTTCAGCTGGTCATCCACATCATTGCCGGGGAAGAGAGGTCGCCCTGCATTGGCCAGCTCTGCAGGAAAAAACAGGGATAGAACAGTACATGTAGGACCCATCATTCTGAGGTGCCCCTATGCCTTCCAGTCCCAGCCCCAAGAGCTCCCTCTCCCTTCCTTCATGAGATCCTCTAGACCCTTTTTGTTACCCCAACTGGGAAAGAGAGTACCTCCGCAGAACCCCAATGTGTCACCTGCAAAGATGCAGCCGGCTGACCACATGTCGATGGACGTGGAGTACAGCTTGGCCCCAAAGAGGACATCCGGTGGGCGGTACCACAGCGTGACCACCTGGAGAAGACCCCACCCACAGGGATCCCCCCTCCCACTTAGAGAGCTGGAGGGAGGTCCAGAAGGAGGCTCAGAGAGCAGAGGAAATGATGTGGTGTAGAGAAGCCACTGGGGGACTCCCTCCCTCAACCTCACACACCACTTCCCAGGCTCACCTCAGCAGAGTAGCAGCGGACTGGGATACCAAAGGCTCGGGCCAGGCCAAAATCAGCCAATTTCAGTTCCCCATTCTGAGGGGAGATAACACAAAGGGAACATGGGGAAGGGCTTTTAAATGGTTCGGGGTAGGCTCCAGTTTCCTTCTCCCCACCCTGTTCCCTCAGTGCTTCCCCACCCCTGGCTCCGGCTTCTGATTTCTCGCGCCCTGTTCCCAGAGCAATACCCTGTTAATGAGCAGATTCTGGGGCTTCAGGTCCCTGTGCAGCACGTTACGGCTGTGACAGAATCCCAGGCCTTTCAGCAGCTGGAAGAGGAGTGACTGGAGGGAGGTAAGGGAAACGGAGTCAGACCCACTTTGCCCTACAGCCCATGTGACTGGCAGCAAGCGGAGAAGTTCATTGTGTGTGTGCACACGAGTGTGCATGCACGCCCACGCATGCACATAAGCGTAAAGAAAGGGTAGGGTCCCCTGGAACTGGAGTTACAGGCGGTTGTCAGCCACCCAATGTGAATTCTGGGAACAGAGTCCTCTGCAAGAACATCAAGTGTTCTATGTTACTGTTTTGGTTTTTTGAGACAGGTTTTCTCTATATAGCCCTGGCTGTCCTGAAACTCCATCTGTAGATCAGACTGGCCTTGACCTCAGAGATGTACCTGCCACTGTCCCAAGTGCCCGGGGTCTGGACAAGGCTCTTAACAACTGAGCTACCTTTTCAGCCTCTCATCAGTTACTTTCGAGAATCTGATTTGCAGGTACTGGGGGTCGGGGGGCAGTACAACAGTAACCAAGTTGTCCTTGCTTCTCACAGCTTTCTGGTGAACCTTCCTGTGCTCCCAGTCCATGCTGGTCTCCCCTACACGGCTGCAAGTGGGCACACACACCATAAGCATCAACACAAATACAAAGCTATAGTATTACTCAGGGCCCACTTCCCCTGGAACTTGGGCCAAGGTACTTTTTAGTCTTGGGCCTAGAATAGTGACTGGTCCACAGCAAAACCTTCAGCAAATATTTATTTTGTTGGTCTCTCTCTCTCTCTCTCTCTCTCTCTCTCTCTCAATTTACTTTATTTTTAAATTATGTTTGCATATATGTATGCATGCACGATGGGAGAAGGGTATGTATGTGAGTGCAGGTGCCCTTGGAGGCCAAGAGTGGGTACTGGATCCCCGGGGTCTGCAGTTACAGGTGTTTGTGAGCTATCTCAGGTGGATGCTGGAAGTTGAACTCACATCTTCTGCAAGAGTAATATGCGTTAACTGCTGAACCTTCTGTCCAATCCCCCTTGTCTTGATTTTGCTTTGATGTTTGAGACATCAAACCTCTCAGGCAGGTCTGAAACTTGAGATCGCCCTGCCTCAGCCTTCTGAGTGCTAAAGTTAGAAGTATGGGCACTGTGCAGGCCTGGTATTTGTTGAATCCAGGAGATAGTTTCTCTTATGTCTCATCTCTGGAGTGCAAATGACATCACTGAAATCAGATACTGTCTGTGCAAGTCAAAGGTGACCACATTAAAAACGTTCACCAAGACAGGTAGTCCTTAGTGAGCAGGAACAGGGTTCGTCTGGGACCCTAGCCCCCAACCTGACACTCAAGAGTGCTGATAACTTTATATAAACACACCCAGGCACCACGAATCCCTCGACATCCTTCCCCTCACCTTCACAATCTCAGGGTCCAGGTCACCATTGCAGCTGTCAAAATATTTCTTCAGGTCCTAAATAGAGGTGGTAATGAGGAGAAAAGGGCAGAGCTCAACCTTAGTTTGGACTCCTACACCCTCCCAGGATTAATATCCCCCCAAGCCCCTCTTTCACCTGATCACAGAACTCAAACACCAATGTGAGCTTCTTGTCACTATGCAGGACATCATGAAGCCTACGGAAAATGAAAGGCTTAACCAGATCCCCAAGTTGGCCTCTAACATCCCAATACCAGCCCAGTCTAATGAGGAGGTTCAACCTTCTCCAACAGACCTTACCTGACAATGTTTTTGTGCTTCAGTTCTTTGAGTAGACAGATCTCCCGGAGGGCTGAACTTGGCACACCCTACAACATGCAAGGGGGTAGTAGTCACACACAGCCCAAGATAGGCTTTAGACCCCTCCCATGCCCTAGGCCTACCTCATCGTCATCGTCCAGCCTGACTCGCTTCAGAGCCACAATCTCATGGGTTTCCCGGTTTTTGGCCTTGAACACAGTTCCGTAGGTGCCTAGGGGAAGGTCGGGGATGAGGAAGCGGATCCTTCTCAATATCTTAGTGTGTAAGGGTAGGTTTCCAGGGCAAAGGCCAGAGTAGTTTTATGAGCGAGGATGTCAAGGGGAAGGTGCCTAAAAGAGCGCAAGGCTTCAGCTGCAGGGAGAATCTGTCATAAGCTCCAGGGTGGGGGGTAGGGTCGGGAAGTAGCAAGGAGTCACCTAGGAGAGGAATGATGGCCTGCAAGAATGTTAAGGTTGGAGGTTCTGCAATGAATTGAAGCAGGGATTCCAGGTGAGGTTTGCAAGTGATGCTGAGGCTAGGGATGAGAAATGCAGGAAGTGCCGCGGTTAGGAAGGCTGGTCCACAGAGACTGCTAAGGCTAAGAGCAAGAGTTTGCCGCAGATGCTAACACAGGGTGAAGGGTTGGTTTCTGCACTGGGTGTTGGGCTCAGCGGCCAGGGCTTTTGGCCAGTGCTGAGGTCGGAGCCTGCAGGCATAGCTGACGGTAAGGGAGCTGGGACTGCAAGTAGGGTCTTCAGAAAAAGACCTTGCAGGAACATCTCGTGGTTCCATTACCTTCCCCAATCTTCTCCAGTTTCTCGTATTTCTGCATCGCAGCGGCCACGGGGACCCCTGCGGGCCCTCGGTTCTAAGACTCCCGGCCCCGGCGTTGCAGAGGAGGTGGTACCCAAAGCTCCAGCCCCGCCCACTCGCTCACCACGCACTGGCATCTGGGACTTGTAGTCCCGGGGCGGCCATGTTTCCCAAGATTGCCTGTGGCGGAAGGCACGCGGACTACAAGGCCCAACAGGCTGCGCTCGGGCTCTCTGCAGCGCTCAACTCCAGGGACTCGTTTCCATCGCGGAGGCAAACCTTAAACTTCAACTCCCAGGAAGCATCGCGTGTCCGCTTTTCGGGCGTCTCCGCCAAGGCGCGGAGGCTCCCAGTGTGCCCCGCTCTTGTTATTATTCCTTTTCTGTGCTCACAGCCTTCCAGAAAAGGGCCGCTCCCGGACTACGCGTTCCAGAATACAGTGAGGGTGGGGGTGGGGTGCTCTCTGCTTGAAGTTTGCGTTTGACGGCCTAGATCCCGAGCGCTGTTGGCCCGGCTCTGACCTGGTTGGGTGTTTTGAGTCACCAGCGACCTCCTGACACAGCTTCAGCACTAGTTTTCACCTCTCCCTAGGCCACCTGGTGACCCCAGGACTGATTGGGGAATGATTCTGAGCGATGTCTTACTGCTGATGACCTCACAGGGACCAGCTGACCACAGGGCTGGGCAGCGAGACAGGTGTGCCCCGTTAGAGTCTGGATTTGAGTGGAAGGACACACGCCAAAGTCCCCTCTTTCTGCTGGGCCCATTTTATCGTCTCGAAACCCACCGGACTCCAGCGGCTCCACTTTGACATGCCGAGGCCAGCTGACTGGAGCCTGGGTGTCCCCCAGATCCCAGTATTCAGAGCAGGCCCACTGGAGTCAGCCAGGGTGTGGCCCACGAAGACTGGCAGGTCAGTTACTTCCCTCAACAGACAAGACCACAGACAGATGCTACACTTGCAGCAAGCAGCCTTTACCTCACCCTATAAAGGAGTTGATTATAGATTTTTCTTGCACTACTCTCTAATTGTCTCATGATTGCATTCTTGAGGGCTGTGAACCGGGCGAAAATGGCCCCAAACAGCATTCCTCAGCGCCGGAACCAGAGTAGGCGCTAACCTTTTGTTAATTAACTCACTTAAATCTGAGTGCTATTGCATAAACAATATTGTGATTTGCCCACGTGGCAGACTGAAGACGCATAAAGTGAATTCTTTATCTGAAATAATTGATAATTTAGTTGAGAAAACAAGATGACACGCAAAGGGCTTTAAAATAAAGGTGTCGGCTGTGAATAGGATTCCATTCGGCCCGGAGGTAGTTCTAGGGAAAGTGAGGAATCTTCAACAAGTTGTCTTGTTTTCCATCTGTTCAGGGTCACGGCCACCCAACTCCAGCGTCTTTACTCCTCACATTCGCCGGCCACCCCGTTCTCTCAGGCTGACAACGGGGCTTTCTTGGAGCCAGTGGTGTTATTTGGGAAAGGGCCCTGCAGAACCTTAACGTCAAAAAATTTGTAATTCAGCTCCCTGCGTCTCAATTTCCCGGCCCTACTCCATGCCCTCGATCCCCAACGTGAAGCTGGCTTCTTTCCTCCCAGAGGTGGCTCACTAAAGCCAAGAGAAGGCGTCCCCGGAGTCTCGCCGCGGGTGGGGGGGAGGCACAGCCCGGGTGCCGCGCCAGCGGTGTCGGGCTGTGCCTGGGAGCGCGTCCCCGTCGCGGAGTCTCAGCGTCCGCTTTCCGCCTCTCAGCTAGCCGCGCCGGGGGCGCGCACGGCGCGCTGCGGGGGGCGCGCACGCTGGAGGCTGGCCTGCCCGGCGCGGGGGAAAGTTGAGTTGGGAGAAGTTGGGAGCGGCGGGGGCGCGCCCCGGGGTGGGCACCGGGAAATCGTCGGGAGCGCGCGAGGGTTCCGGAGGATCAGGGGAGACCCGGAGACCCCCGGGACACGAAATCTAGAGCTAGCGGGTAAGCAGTTAGGTGGCGGAGAGGGAGGGTGAGGGCCGCGGAGGTGGGGGGGGGACTGGAGACTCGGGCGCCGAGGGAGTGGAAGTGGAGGAAAGGGCGGGGACTGGGGCGCAGGGAGCGAGGTCTTAGGGAGAAGGATGGGGAGGCGAGTGAGAGTATGAGTCGGAACCGAGATTCCGGGGTCCGCCTCTTAAGAGTTACCTAAAGCCAAGGTGCCGCGCCCCCTGTCACCAGGAGGGGGTAGTCTCAGGGAGCTGCTGCCTTCAGCTGGCTTTCCCACTCCCGGGCGGGTTCCAGACGACCCTCTGCCCCAGAAACTCGCCAGTTTGGGGGTTGCCTGGGACCGCAACCCCCCCGGATCTCCGGATTGAGAAGTGGAGCCGTGAAAGGGTTGGCGGGTCAGGTCAGGACAAGAGGTCAGACAGAAGGGGGAGCAGCTGGGTCAGGGTGGTTGGGACGAGCCTGAAGTTTGAGTCCTAGGGGGCTGCCTTCTCTGTAGGGAGCTCCTTGCTTGAGTGTGAAGGTAGTGCTGCTTCAAATCTGGGTCCATTTTATCAAACTCTCTCCGCCCCCACCAGCCCCACAGCCAAGAGCTGTGGAATGTACGAGTTCACTTGGGGAATGGTTAATGCCCATGTGGGGGTCCGGAGTGCTAATCCCTTGGGCTGGGGGAGAGATGCTAATCCTTCGGGCCCGTCGGGGCTGGTCCGGGGAATGTGCCCCCACTAGGATTATCGGTACCGATGCCCTGGACAGAGGCTGCTTTGTATTCTACGACAGCGGTGGGGAGGGGGGGGAATGGGTAGAGGGAGGAGGGCTTGGTGGTGGAACACACTGAGGGCAAAGCCTGGAGGTGGGAGTGAGCACCTGCAGGCGGTGAACAGATACCCCTCCTAGACCAGGTCCCCTCCCTGACACCTCTCCCCCACACTGACCGGCCCTGGCTGAAGGCCTGCTTAGGGGGGAGATGGAAAGAGCAGTCAGCTGAGTTGGAGTTCTTGCCAGGAATGTGTGGCCCAGACTCCCCACCCTGGGCTGATCCCCCCAGACCTCTATTATTTGACTGTATACTAGTCCATCTCATTGCCAAGGTAGCCGTAAATCAGGCAACCTCACCCCCAGCAGCACTTAAGCCGCTTAGTACTGTTACCTTTAGAGAGCATTGGGTGGTGCCCTCACTGTGCATGGGCACCCCAGTTTGCACTGGTTGGGTTCCCTCTATCCCCATCACAGCTCACAATCTACAGTCATCGTCAGGAGGGCTGTCCTGTCACTCAGATTTTCCTGGCCCAGGGCAAGGGAGGGAAGGGATAGAGAGACTGCCCCCTCAGGGTTTCTGTGCCCACCCCCCTGACGATGTCACGTGCCCCTCCCCCATTATAAGCCCGTCATCCTGCTCCTCCGTTCTTCCTACTGAGTGAGTGGAGCTGGTTCCTGTTCTGCACCGGGGAGCCTGTTTCTGTCTTAAGTCTAAGTGCTGCTGGCCGGCCTGCCTGCTTTGTGGGGCACCCCCTCTGTACTTGCAGGCCTCCTGCTTTCCCTTTTGGGTTCTTTCCAAAGTTCTTTCTAGTCCCTCTCCTTTCTGTTTGGGAAGCCAGCCACCCTGGCCTCCACACCCCTCTTGCTCTGTGGGGTGTCTCACTCCCTACCACACCCCTTTCTGGTCTAGGCTCACCTCCAGGGGCCCCTGGTTACTGTCTGGCTCTTCACTCCCAGTCTTTCTGTTCTTTCTCATTCCCTCCCTCATCTCTTCTGTTTTCTTCCCAGGGCCAGGCCTTGACTCCTTCCTTCCTCCTGCGTGCCTTTCCCCTGTCTGTCTCTGTCCTCTCAGCTGTCTTGGTGCCAGCCACTCTTTGGTCTTTTCTGACTATACATACTTTGCTCTTTGTTCTTGCCACCTCTAAGGGGCCACTGAGGCCCTTCGTAGTCTAGAAGGATCTTGTACGGTCGGTCGGGACACCGGAGTGGCAGACAACTGAGGCTCCTTTCCTTCCTTGAGCTGGGCTGGGGGCTGGCCTACTCTTCTCGGATGGTGACTGACCCTTTCCCCCACTCAGGTTATGCCTCCACCTTGTTGCCCTGAAAGCCGAAGCGACAGTGAGAAGGGCTAAGATTTGGCCATGAGCAGCGCCCCCAGGCGCCCCGCCTCGGGCGCAGATTCTTTGCACACGGTAAGCACTGCCTGCAGGTGAGCTGGCTGGCCCAGAGAATGAGGTGCTCTTGCCCAGGCTCCAACTCGGGTGGGTGGGGTGCAGAAACTACAAAAAAAGAGGCTGTGTTGGATTGAGAAGCACAGCCATCCACGCCCAGACTTTGCAGAGAGTGTGAGGATGCTGAAATGGGGAGGGGGAAGAGGGTGAGGTGGCCTTCATTTGTTCAAGGAGTTGAGGACAGTTTAGCTGAAGTTGGAGGAGTTTGAGGACCCTGGCTTTTAAACCCTGTTAACTTTTATTGGGTCTTAACTGCATTGGCCCCCAAGAAGATTTACACACACACACACACACACACACACACACACACACACACACACACACATACACACACCCAAGGTTCTAGTTAGAGCTTGCAGGCAGTGACTGGCCCCGCCCCTGGCCCACGTGCTATCCAGGCCCGCCCTCCCCCCCTCCCCAATGTGGCCACTACCCCACATGGCCCTCTTCTGATTTTCCTAAGAAGTCTAATGATTAACTCCCGTGGCACAATCAGCCGAATTATATTGGTCACTGTGGCCCATCGGAGCACGTGACTGGGAAGGGACACTGGCTGGTGCCCTCCCCCTTCTTCTGGGTTCACCCCTGCCGCCATGGACTTCCTCCTACGACCTCAGGTTCGAGGAGATGCCCCATTCCCCCACCCCACAAGCTCCTTGGGAGCTGGTGCCTGGCTAGCTCCCCAGCTGCGCCCTCACTGCCGGCTTTCTCCTGCCCAGCTGCTTCTAGTGGAAATGGGACAAGTGCTTGGGATAGTCTGCTGGAGCTGCCGAGAGACGGGCTAGGCAGGACCTCCCTCCTCCGTGCCTGCCCTAGGTGGTTTTGTTTTTTCTGTGTTCCCCACTTCTACCCCTGCATGTCTCCCCAAGATTGATCCTCCTCCCTGGCTTTTCCTTGCTGTAGCAGCTGGCACTGCCACGGAAGGGACGGCATACCCTGGCCTTTGGAGGTCCTGATGCCCTTCAGGTCTTGGAGCTCTTGAGCAAATATTTGGTGGTGGCGCCTGGAGCTGAAACCTGCTGGGGGTGGGGTGGGCAGGGGGCTGGACCAATGCTGCTGGACCTGCTGGGCCAAGGTGCTGGTCTGATAGCCAAGCTGAGCTTTCCCGCAGTTCTGGCCTGCACTGGCCTCGCTGGTGCTGTCAGCTGCTGCACTCCCGCAGGATGACTCAGGTGGGGGGAAGTGGGGGTGGGGTGAGGGGCGGGGCTGGCTGGCCGGCTGTGAGGGAAGGGTAGCACTGCCTGCCTGCCGGGGTGGGCATGTGTGCCGCTACGGAAGGGGATGGGGGCTTTCTGGGCAAGCAGGAGCACACATTCGTGTCTGGGCAGGGATAGATTTGACTCAGATCGACTCTGGGGCAGTTAGCATGGGTGCCTTCAGAAGCTACTTTTAAGGATCAGCGGTTATCCTCTCGACAAGGGGATTTCTTCTGCCACGGTAACAGAGAAGTTCACATTCTGTCTGGTTGCAGAAGGACTAGACCGGGAATTCTGTGGTGTCTTCTAGTGTGGGCCTGCCCTGGATTGATTGGGCCCGACTACACAGGGGGTAGGTGCTAGGGTGCCAGGTCCCCGGCATGGGGCAGCATAGCTGCTGAAGCTGTGGGACCGGGTCCCTGCATTTGAGGGTGGGCTTCTGTACGTGGAGGTTTTCTGTTGGAGATTGCAGGTTGTTAGCATAACTGGATCTCAAGTTCCGGGCAGGCCAGGGCTTTTGGGTACAGTTTCCAGTGAACCCCATGTGCTCTCTCCACGCTTCCTTCTCACAGCCAGAGCCAGAGAGCCTGAGCCCCGGAACACCTGGGTTCCCTGAGCAAGAGGAGGAAGATGAACTTCGTACCTTAGGTGTGGAGCGGTTCGAGGAGATCCTCCAGGAAGCTGGATCCAGAGGAGGAGAAGAGCCAGGCCGCAGCTATGGGGAGGAAGACTTTGAATGTGAGGAGGCACACAGGGGAAGGGAGGCTGAGGGATCGGGTTAGACTGTCCTACAGAGAGAAGGCTGCGTAATAGTGGACCTGCCTGCAGTCAAGCCTCTCCTCCCTGCAGACCACCGCCAGTCCTCCCACCATATCCATCATCCACTCTCCACCCACCTGCCTCCTGACGCCCGCCGTCGCAAGACTCCCCAGGGCCCAGGACGGAAACCTCGGAGGCGCCCTGGAGCCTCTCCCACTGGAGAGACCCCCACTATTGAGGAAGGGGAGGAAGATGAGGATGAAGTCGGTGAAGCTGAAGGGTTCAGAGCTCCCCCGCAACAACCATCTCCTGCCTCTTCACCCTCTGCAGTTCAGGTAAGTGGTACCCCAGCCCCTGGCAGAGGAGCCTTCTGCAGGGTCCTGGCCTGGACTTACCTTTCCATCTGGGTTCCTGTTGCAGTTTTTTCTCCAAGAGGATGAAGGTACAGATAGGAAGGCAGAGAGAACCAGCCCATCTCCCCCTACACAGACGCCCCACCAGGAAGCAGCTCCCCGGGCCAGCAAAGGGGCACAGACAGGGTAAGTACACTGTACTTAGAGTGTCCCAACT
Organism: Rattus norvegicus; assembly: GCF_021556685.1. Lineage (NCBI taxonomy): Eukaryota > Metazoa > Chordata > Mammalia > Rodentia > Muridae > Rattus > Rattus norvegicus. Next base: position 11,621,265 of record NC_141537.1, on the reverse strand, counting down.
AGACATCCCCTCACTAGAGCAGGGAGGAGGTGTGAAGGGTGGCAGGAGGCCTGCGCTAACCAGGCTAGGTCCCAGGCCTGCCTCTTACCAGCGAGGCCTTACAGCAAGGCCATGGACTGAGGGAATGCTGAGGAGGGAACAGCGTGAGAGAATGGGGCTCGATTAGGATTACAGGGTAGCTTAGCAATCTAAGCTGCCCCCTCCCTAGCACTGGCTTAGGCATTGGACCAAGGGCAAAGTACCCGCTGGAGCCCCCTCTTGTTTCTGGGAGTTGCCAGTGCACACATTTGGAAATGTCACCACCTGAAGTGGTAGGGGACACCACTACATCCAATGCTCCAGCAGAGTCATCACCAGGAGCTGATAGGAGTTTGAGGCACTAGGCAGAGAAGGTTTCCAGGAGGAAACGACTTTGAACGAAACCTCAAGGTTAGGACTATCACAGACCTGTAGGTTTCTGGGTGCCAGGCGGTGTGATGTGCTATGGAAATAAAGGGCACGGTGCCCCTCTAGAGAGCAAGTACAGAGGCTCGCTGTGTGCCAGGCTGGCAGGGGAAGAGGTGGGAGCCACAGGGAGATCCTGGCATTGAGGAAGGAAAGAAGAAGCAGGCAAGACTGGCACAGCAAGGCCGTGGGCCGGCATCGGCAGAGAATAGGAGTTCGCTGGAACTGGTGTCTCTGAGGGGCAAAGCAACGATTTCAGCTGCAGTTTCAGAGTTCATTTCCAGGTTAAAGGGGCAAGGGAATGAACCAATGTTGATAATTGCTGGGTTAAATCTCACCTTCTAAAACACCAAGGAATGCTGGCCTTTGCCTGTGCTGAGAGGAAGGTTTCTGACCGATGAGCCTTGTGGGAACTGTTGGGGCTGTACTGCCATGAAAGGCTAGAGCTGGGCTTCAGACACTGGCCGTGGACTGTCAGAGCCCTCAGCCTTTCCACATGCCCACCTTCCAAGAGTGGAAGCCAGACAGGCCAAGGTCAGGCAGGCCAAGGTACGTGCAGGATTTTGCCTAGGAAGGTAGCTGGCTTTGGGGGGCTCATGCTGTTCTGTCTACAGAACTCTGGTGGAGGAGATGGTGGCCGTGGCCAGCGGCACGGCTGGAGGTGACGACGGAGGTGCTGCAGGGCGCCCCCTGACCAAAGCCCAGCCTGGACATCGAAGTTACAACCTTCAGGAGAGAAGGCGAATTGGCAGTATGACAGGGGTGGAGCAGGCCCTGCTGCCCAGGGTCCCTACTGATGAGAGTGAGGCTCAGACGCTGGCCACAGCTGACCTCGACCTCATGAAAAGTAAGTGCTGCCGGGGCCTATGGCAGTCTCACCGTTGGCGGGACACGGGATAAGAACAGTAAGAAACCCGTTGTGGTTCTCACCCCAGGTCACCGGTTTGAGGACGTTCCGGGGGTACGGCGACATTTGGTGAGGAAGAATGCCAAAGGGTCTACACAGGCTGCCCGGGAAGGCCGAGAGCCTGGCCCCACACCTCGGGCACGACCACGGGCCCCCCATAAGCCTCATGAGGTACGCCTGTCTACTTCTGTCTTCCATCTCCTCTCTTTCCACCGTAGTGACATTGGGCCCCAGAACCGGGGCTACTAGGGTTGGCTGCCCACCGCAGCCTTAGGGTAGTATGATCTCGCACATGGTGCTGTGTGCCTCATGGCCGGTCAGCTACAGTAAGTGGTCTGCAGGAGGAAAAATAGCAGAACATTCAGGCTCCCTCATTGTAGTGAAAGACCCTCAGATTGAGGAGACTCTCGCTCCAATCCTGAGGACACCCACCACCCCACAAACATGCGGGACTCAGTCTTGATGTAAAGAGGTTTACTTTGGGATACCAATGCATTGGGGCTCGACACGGTCCTCATGCAGGAGGGATGTAAAGAGCCTCAAACAGCAGAAATGTACAGCTTAAATAGTCACACAGCTTCATTAGCTCAGCTATTTTGGTGCCAAGGATAACTGACTAGACAGATGTTTCTCGTCCCGGAGTTTCTGGGACAAGGCCGCAACCATATCAACGCAGCCATCTCAGTACCAAAGACGTCTGACTTGATATATGTTTTCCCGTCCTGGGATTCCCAGGACAAGGACCAAGGATATCTGATTTGGCAGATATTTCTCTCCTGGAGTTCCCAGGACAAGGCTATAACTATGTCAGTACAGCTATGTCAGTACCAAGGACATCTAACTTGATATAGGTTTTCCTGTCCTGGAGCACAATCTATAGTGGTCATTCAGCTTCCTGGAGATTTTCCTGCCTTGTAATTGCCCTGCAGTAAATATGTTCTATACCATCTGTTCTTATGGTTGGGCAGCTTCCTAGAGAGTGGGTGGGACTGTGCTTTCTGTACTTTCTGGTCTATTGTCTAACGTCTAGGGGCTAAGCAAGGGCCAGCTTAAAAGATTCTCATTCTTAAGAAATGACTGCACTAAGACCAAACGGGGATCTTTCAGTAGCAAATCCTTTTCAAAACCCAGCCTCCCTGCTCAGTTGACCCTTCCAACAGCTGGCGAAGGTGGTAGGCCAGGTGGTATCAGCCATAAACCAGCTCTGTTCCTTGGCCAAGGTTACTTGGTTATTTAGGGACACTGCCCATCTGAGAGTGTAGGGCTCTGAACTTTGACATAGTGGGTTTTTCTTTTTTAATGTTTTTATTGAAGTATAATAGTACTATAGTAAATTGCACCTGCGCTGAGTGTCCAGCCCAAGGTCATGTTGCACCCACACCACCCAGATGGCCACTGCCCAGCTAGAGCCTGTTCTGACCCTCAGCAAGTTCTTTCCTGCCACTCCCACCCTGGCACCATCCTAGAGAGGTGGCTGTCCCCTGGCATTCTTATTCAGTTTTTCGGAGAGAGAGAGAGAGAGAGAGAGAGAGAGAGAGAGAGAGAGAGAGAGAGAGAGAGGGAGAGAGGGAGAGAGAGATGAGATGGGGGTCTTGCTTTGTAGTCTAGACTGTCTTGGAATTCACTGTGGAACCCACACTGGCTACAAACTCAAGGCAGTTCTGTTCCTTGGCGTCCTGAGGGGGCTGGGACTTCAGAAATACTCCATTACTCAGCTGCTGCTAGTCTTGTCAGTCCTGTGTAGGTTTCCAGAAGCCAGTGGCTTCCTTGTATGGTGACCGCACTTGGCTCTATGAGTCCGGTTCACAGACTTGACTCAGTCAGTCCTCTATCTGCCATGGAGATGGGCATCATTGACATTTTACAGATGAGGGAAATTCACATCTGGTTAGTCAGTCATGCATGCCCGTGCACCATCACCATGGCCCATGGCCGCCTGCCCCTTCTGATGCTGCTTCTCCGGAAGTAGGTCCCAGCATCCCCTGACACTGTTTCCTACAGCACTTTCTCATCTCACCCCCAAGGTGTTCGTAGAGCTGAATGAATTGCAGTTGGACAAAAACCAGGAGCCTCAGTGGCGGGAGACAGCCCGGTGGATAAAATTTGAGGAGGACGTGGAAGAGGAGACTGAGCGCTGGGGCAAGCCTCACGTGGCATCACTGTCCTTCCGCAGCCTCCTGGAGCTCCGCAGGACACTGGCCCATGGTATACTTTAGTTTACCTCCTCCAAGAACTCTTTGCTTCTAGCTCCGTAGCTGATGCTTTTCTTCCTAGGTGCTGAAGTGACTTGAGAGCATAGATTTTTATGAAAATGACTGAAATTCCTGGTGTGTCTTGTTAGCATGTTTTGTTTTAGAGATGTGTCTCAAATACCCCAGACTAGCTTTGAACTCCCTGTAGCTGACACTCACCTTGAACTCCTTATCCTTCTGCCTTTTTACCTCCTGAGTCCTGGAATTACTGGCATGCACCACCACACCCAGCCTCTGTGTTAACTTCTTAGAGGATCTGGGAATATTACCTAACCTGTAAGGCTTCTAAACTTCACTGAAAAAAACAAAAAAACCACAGGTGCGGGACACAGTGGACTTACTTCCTCCTTCCTGTTGGGCAATCACTCCCAGTTGCTCTTTGAAAGGTTGTTTCTAAGCAGCTGAGGACTGAGATCTCCACTGTTGGAATTGTTTCCAAACAGAAAGCAAATAGGCTGCGAGTGAGGTTTCTGGGCTTTGGGTGAAGCCGGAGGGGAGGGGAGAGCTTTATCTCTTAGGCTGTTTTGGCTGCTCAGAAGCACTGAAGTCTATTTATTCCTTAGTTCTTTGTTCTGGAGAGTTGACCTTGCCAGATAAGTGTCTGGTAGCTTTTGAAAGGAGTTTCTTTTCTATATGTCTTTGAGTGACCAGCAAGCCCCCACTGGGCTTGCAGAAGTGAAGCAGGGAGTTGGGGAACTTTCAGTTGACCCCAGGCTGTCCTGTGGACAAGGCCACCGGCTAGCTGGAACATGAGGGAGATGTAGGGCCCTGGGAACATCATGGAGAAGCAGCGCTGTGGGTTAATAACAGGAATAACTTTCTAGCATGTCAAAGAGGACGTAGCCTAGTAGTGGAAGCCCTGGGTAACCTAAGCTGGGTGCTCCTTGGATAGGGAATCAGAAACTAAATCGTGGTGGTTTCAGTCAGCCTCATGTAGTATTCCTTGGAGGGGAAAAGAATAGCCAAGAGTCAGAAAGATAAATTGGCAGAGGCTCTCGGGGCAGAGCCAGCACTCAAGTCCAGGCCCTGGCCTACCCTCCCGACTGCCCAGCCTGCCCCCACTCTCCCTCCTGTCTGCTCCCTACTGCTGCTACTGGTTCTGGGGTAACAAGTTCTCTCTACCCCTCATGGCAGGAGCTGTGCTCTTGGACCTCGATCAGCAGACCCTGCCTGGGGTGGCCCATCAGGTGGTCGAGCAGATGGTTATCTCTGACCAGATCAAAGCAGAGGACAGAGCCAATGTGCTACGAGCCCTTCTGCTGAAACACAGGTATGGCCTTCAGGCCAGGAGAACCCAGCCATCTTCCGCCTGCCTGTTCCCTAGCCCCACGGTGGCCGATCCTGATGTGCATTGTCCTTTGTCCACCAGCCACCCAAGTGATGAGAAAGAATTCTCCTTCCCCCGGAACATCTCAGCGGGCTCTCTGGGCTCTCTCCTGGGGCATCACCACGCCCAGGGGACTGAGAGTGATCCTCACGTCACTGAGCCTCTCATCGGTGGTGTTCCTGAGACCCGGCTGGAGGTGGATAGAGAGGTGAAGCGGGATGCATCCTACCTAGGGGCTGGCAGAAGGGGCTGAGCAAACCCGACGTGGAAATGCAGCCAGGGCGTGTGGGAGGTGCTGCCTGGACTGATTTGTCCTGTTCCTCTCACCCCCATCCCCAGCGTGAGCTGCCGCCCCCAGCCCCACCTGCAGGTATTACCCGCTCCAAGTCCAAGCATGAGCTGAAGCTGCTGGAGAAGATCCCTGAGAATGCAGAGGCCACAGTGGTCCTCGTGGGTATGTGAGGGAAGTCAGGGGTGTTAGAAGCTGGGCTTTTGGGCCATCCAGGACTTGGAAAATGGAGGGGTCCTGCCACCTGCTCTTGCCCACAGTGGCTCCACTTCCTTAGGCTGTGTGGAGTTCCTCTCCCGCCCCACCATGGCCTTTGTGCGCCTGCGGGAGGCTGTGGAACTGGATGCAGTACTGGAGGTGCCTGTGCCTGTGCGCTTCCTCTTCCTGCTGCTGGGGCCCAGCAGCGCCAACATGGACTACCATGAGATTGGCCGATCCATCTCCACCCTCATGTCTGACAAGGTCAGCTGCTTACCTGTGCTGCTCACTGCACCGGCCACTTACCTCGTACAGCCCCAGTTCCCAGCCTCTGCCCCTCTCTTGTATGCTCCCTGATTCCTGTCTGCTCTGGCAGCAATTCCACGAGGCAGCCTACCTGGCAGATGAACGGGATGACTTGCTGACTGCTATCAATGCCTTCCTGGACTGCAGTGTTGTGCTACCGCCTTCTGAAGTGCAGGGCGAGGAGCTGCTGCGTTCTGTTGCCCATTTCCAGCGCCAGATGCTAAAGAAGCGAGAGGAGCAGGGCCGCCTGCTGCCCCCTGGTGCTGGGCTAGAGCCCAAGTCTGCCCAAGATAAGGGTACGCCCGCCCGAGTAGCCTGGGCCAGGTGATGCTACCTTAAGGAGGGAGCTCATGGGCAGTGGACGGCCTGTAGGCACCTGACCGGAAGCCAACTACATTATCTCTATCTGTATTTAGCATGGTCTGCATTCATGGAGGAGGGCCTCTTGGGGGGAGGGGAGGTGCCACAGGCACCCTGATGATGGAGGCCTGGGTTGCAGCACTCCTGCAGATGGTAGAGGTGGCAGGTGCAGCTGAAGATGATCCCCTTCGGAGGACAGGCCGGCCCTTTGGGGGGCTGATCCGTGACGTGCGGCGGCGCTACCCGCACTACCTGAGTGACTTCCGAGATGCACTAGACCCCCAGTGCCTGGCTGCTGTCATTTTCATCTACTTTGCCGCCCTGTCGCCTGCCATCACTTTTGGGGGGCTACTGGGTAAGGAGAGGTTATAGCGGGAGTGGCGGGTGTGCACAGGCCTGGCCAACAGGCTGAGCTTGCCCCTCTCCCCCTTCAGGGGAGAAGACACAGGACCTGATAGGAGTGTCAGAGCTGATCATGTCCACAGCGCTCCAGGGAGTGATCTTCTGCCTGCTGGGCGCCCAGCCACTGCTGGTGATCGGCTTCTCGGGGCCTCTGCTGGTCTTCGAGGAGGCCTTCTTCTCGGTAAGAGCTCTCTCTGTCCCACCTGATTGTCCTTTCCAGACATGAATTCTGGCACCCCTAAGGGCTTCCCACCTTTCCTGCTTAGTTCTGCAAGAGCAACCAGTTGGAGTACTTGGTGGGCCGAGTTTGGATTGGCTTCTGGCTGGTGCTCCTGGCCCTGCTCATGGTGGCTCTGGAGGGGAGCTTCCTGGTCCGCTTTGTCTCCCGATTCACCCAGGAGATCTTTGCCTTCCTCATATCACTCATCTTCATCTATGAGACCTTCTATAAGCTGATCAAGGTGGGTATGCATGGGGTACAGGGGCGCCGGGGGCATCCTGTCTCATCTTCAGGGGGAAATGTTTTAATTCGGTTGTATTTGTTGTCTGTGTATGCACGCACACGGCTGTGTCCCAGTGCCCGTGTGGAGTTCAGAGGACAACCCAAGGGAGTTGGCTTACTCGTTCACCCTCTGATAGACCCCAGATTGTCCAGCTTAGCACCAAGCACCTTTACCCAAGGAGCCGCCTTGCTGGCCTCTGTCTGCCCTTGCTTTCCTCTCTTTATGCCTATATATGTCTTGTATCTTGGTTCTTCCTTCTGGACTACACTCCAGGTTGATTCTGACATCCCATGGAGTCTGTTCATGAGCACAGAGTGACATGGAGTCAAGAGAGGGCTGGAGGAGGTGGGTAGAACAGGAAGACTACTGGGAGTGTGGCAGAGATGAGGTACAGGGCTACAGCTGGCCTGCTGGCTTTCCTACCCCCACCCCCATCCTTCCCATGGCCTCATCATCACCAACACACAGCATCACATCAACTCCTTCAAAAACTCAGTTTTTTTTTTAAAGACTTATGTATTTATTCCATGTATATGAGTACACTGTTGCTGTCTTCAGACACACTAGAAAAAGGCATCAGATCCCATTACAGATGGTTGTGAACCACCATGTGGTTGCTGGGATTTGAACTCAGGACCTCTGGAAGAACAGTCAGTGCTCTTGACCACTGAGCCATCTCTCCAACCCAGAACTCACATACTTTGAATAACAGGAGAACACACACTTCCATTCGAATCCAAGAAATGTAAAAATGAGGGCCCAGAGTGGTCCACCCAGTCACAGTGTGATGTCCAACACACAAGCGTCTTAGGAGCCCCGGTCGGTCCTCTTCCCTTAGCCTTTGGAGCCCAGCTTGGGCTCCGGCTCCCTCCCACTCCTTCCCCCACTATCCCAGGTAGCCTTATGCTTGCTTGTACCAAACTCTCTAGGCTCAACTAGGTCTTTTGCTTTGATTTCATTTTTCATTTTTTTTTAAGATTTATTTATTTATTTATTTATTTATTTATTTATTTATTTATTTATTTATTATATATAAGTATACTGTAGCTGTCTTCAGATACACCAGAAGAGGGCATCGGATCTCTTTACAGATGGTTGTAAGCCACCATGTGGTTGCTGGGAATTGAACTCTTGACCTCTGGAAGAGCAGTTGGGTGCTCTTAACTGCTGAGCCATCTCTCCAGCCCAAATTCTTTATTATATACATCATGCTTGCTCAACATGAGGCTGGACAGTTGGTTTCCAAAGTCTCTGAATGTTTTCTAGATACCTACATGTAAGTGAGTGTGAAAATATTTGGCATTCTTTTTCAAATCTGAAATTCTGAACAGGCACATATGTGAAGAGAAACATTGCCATCCATAGATAGCGACATTTAAGAAGCTGCTCCAGGCCTTGGTCCGTACAAGCTTTGGCTGTGAAGATGAAGGAGATGGTTACTCTCAGAATGCCATAATAGGGGTTAGGGTTCGAGCTCAGTGGTAAAGTGCTGGCCTAGCAAGTGCAAGACCCTGTGTTCAGTTCTTAGCTCCAGAAAAAAATTAAAAACTGGAGTCAAAAATGCCATAATAGTAAAATAAGCTTAAAGAAATATAATTTGGGCTTTTTGGAACTCATAAAATTAACCGAGATTCTTGTGCTGAAGTCCATTAAGAAATCTTGGGCCTGGGTGCAATGGTGCACCTTTGATCCCAGCACTCCAACGGAGGACACAGAGGCTGGGAGATCTCTGTGAGTCTGAGACCAGCCTGGTCTACAGAGTGAATTCCAGGCCAGCCAGGGCTGCACAGAGAGACCTTGTCTTGAAAAGGGAAAATGAAATATTGGTAGAGGGCCAGCAAGATGACCCACTGGGTGAAGCTACTTGCCACCAAGTCTGATGACTCCAATTTGATCCTTGGGACCCACCTAATAGTAGGACAACTGCTTCCCAAAAGTCATTGCAACCTCCACAATGGGTGCCATGGGTAGCACATGCAGGTGCGCACACATGCACATGCATACACACACACACTTGCACTTCTATGTGTATACATGCATGCATGCATACATTCACATACTAAATAAATGCAATAAAGTAAAAGAAAAACGTAATGTTGGTGCAAAAACCAATGAACGAAGTTAAGTGAAAGCAGTTCCCACACATATATTTCACGCTTTGTGTGTCTGGTCAGACCCTGTGCGTGTGAATTTGTGATGGTTACTTTTTTTGAGATAATGAATGATTTAGTGTTAACTTAAAATAGAATGGGTAAGTTTTTTAAAAACACTGGAGAGGTGCACACCAGCCCTTGCCTGATCTTCTCTGTATCCAATTTTAGTACATGTGCTGCTGAAGCAAGCACGAAGTCATTTTCTTAACCTAGTAAGACAAGCTTCTAGAAGGCAGGCTGGCCTCTGCCAAACTCCCACTCCAGCCCGCCAACATCCAGCCTGGCCCCAGCTCAGCCCATGGTCCTGTATGACTCCTTTCCAGATCTTTCAGGAGCACCCCCTCCATGGCTGCTCAGTCTCCAACGACTCAGAGGCAGACAGCAGCAGTAACAATATGACTTGGGCAGCAACCACACTGGCACCAGACAACAGCAGTGCGTCTGGGCAGGAGAGGCCCCGGGGCCAGCCTAACACTGCCTTGCTATCACTGGTGCTGATGGCCGGCACTTTCTTCATCGCCTTCTTCCTGCGCAAATTCAAGAACAGCCGGTTCTTCCCTGGCCGGGTATGTACGTTTGCAGACTGGAGGAGCTGAAGACAGGAAGGGGATGGCTTGAAGTACCGGGAAATTGCATGGCCTATCCCAGGCCTCTGAGCATGGTGCTTGCCCTCTTAGATCCGGCGGGTAATTGGGGACTTTGGGGTGCCCATCGCGATCCTCATCATGGTGCTTGTGGATTACAGTATTGAGGATACCTACACCCAGGTAAGGCATTGTACAAGTGGCAGAACAGTGCTGCTGCCCCGGGCTTTCTAACCCTCGGTGCTGGTGTTCCATGGAGCACCCTCCATGGAACAGCACACTGTCTCTGCCTTGCAGAAGCTAAGTGTGCCCAGTGGGTTCTCAGTGACAGCCCCAGACAAGCGGGGCTGGGTCATCAACCCCCTTGGAGAGAAGACTCCTTTCCCTGTGTGGATGATGGTGGCCAGCCTGTTGCCTGCCGTTCTGGTGTTCATCCTCATCTTCATGGAGACACAGATCACCACGTGAGCTGTCCTAGCTGAGGGATCAGGGTCCTCAGCCAGACATAGGGATGCGAGGCCTATTGCCACTGGGCAATGACCTCAGGAGACCCTGAAAGCCAGGCTAACTGGCTTCCTTTCTAGGTGACAGAAACGTCACTGATGTTAGCTGGGGTTGGGTAGGGCACAGGCATCGCAGGCTAGCCTAGCAGGGATTGCCAGGAGAAATCCTGCAAGGTACAGACTAAGGACACAAGTTCAGCTCTGTAACAGAGGTCTAGTCCCAGTGGGATGGACAGAAGCCACCAGAACCAGCGGGGCCGCCATAATGATCTCTCATTCTGTGAGTAGCCTGGGTCTCACAATGCCTCCCTCCTCCCAGGTTGATCATCTCCAAGAAAGAGCGGATGCTTCAGAAGGGCTCTGGCTTCCACCTTGATCTGTTGCTCATTGTAGCCATGGGTGGCATCTGTGCCCTCTTTGGCCTGCCTTGGTTGGCTGCTGCCACTGTCCGCTCTGTCACTCATGCCAATGCACTCACTGTCATGAGCAAGGCTGTGGCACCTGGTGACAAACCCAAGATTCAGGAAGTCAAGGAGCAGCGGGTGACCGGGCTGCTGGTGGCCCTGCTTGTGGGTATGCTGCCTATACTCTGAACCTCACCTTCCCTGGGAAGTCCCCAGGTTTACCAACTGGAGGGGACCAACTGTTTCTTCCCCTTTCCCAGGACTCTCCATGGTCATTGGGGACCTACTGCGGCAGATCCCCCTGGCTGTGCTCTTTGGCATTTTCTTATACATGGGAGTTACTTCCCTTAATGGGATCCAATTCTACGAGCGGTTGCACCTGCTACTCATGCCGCCCAAACACCACCCAGATGTTACCTATGTCAAGAAGGTTAGTTTCTGCGCTGAAGGCCAGCCTGTTGGCCTCCTCCCTGTACAGAACAGTTCTGGAAATCCTGTAGTACTTCATCTCCCAGGGAGGGGAAGGACACTCATCGTCTTGGCTGGCTGGGCTGTGTCTAGGCTCACCTCATCTCTGCCTCCAGGTTCGGACCATGCGGATGCACCTGTTCACTGCCTTGCAGCTGCTCTGTCTGGCCCTGCTTTGGGCGGTCATGTCCACAGCTGCTTCCCTGGCCTTCCCCTTCATCCTCATCCTCACAGTGCCTTTGCGCATGGTGGTACTTACCCGGATCTTCACTGAGCGAGAAATGAAATGTGTAAGCACCCCTCACTCTCTTCTCTCTCTCCTTCCAGTCCTCTCTCCCATGATTCCATAAAAGCCAACCCTCCCTCCCTTTCTTCTCACAGCTGGATGCTAATGAGGCAGAGCCAGTGTTTGATGAGTGTGAAGGTGTGGACGAGTACAACGAGATGCCCATGCCTGTGTAGCTGCTGTCCAGAGGCATAGCAGAGGGACTAAGGGGCAGGGGCTGGGGGGCTGGGGAGCTGGGGCTCCCCTCCTCCTGTCCCTCCTCATTTTTATTTAAGTGAATAATTTAAAGCCCCCTTGTCCCCACCCTGCAGTAAAGTGCTTCAACCCCAACCTAGACTTGATGTTGTGTCTTTGGTGGTGGGCGTCATGAATGGAAAGAGGTGGTGGCCCAGCTCTGTTCCTTATCCCAGAAATGAGATTCATCATCAGGAAGGAAAGGGATTTTAATGAAAAAAATAACAGGGAGCCAAAGTGCAAACTGTCCACCCTCCTCCCCATAGGGGATCCATCCTGTGCCCCATGTGTACTGTGTGTACTCCCTCACCCACCCTCAGGTCCCCAGCGAAGACCTAAGGCCTGAAGCTTCTGCCTCAGGTAGCTCTTGAGCTGGGGCAGGCCTCTCTGAGATTCCAGTTCTTCAAATGGCAGCTGTGGGGAGAAGACAGGCTGCAGTGGGTTGTTTATAAGAACACACATGCAAAGGGTGGGACAGAATTTCTCACCGGCAGGAGTTGGTAGCCCATTAGGCCCAGGTGCCGCTCCCTCAGAGCCCGAGAGCCCAGCAGCACCCTGCCATCACGGCAGAAATGCCAGCGTTCTCGCAGCATCAGCACCACCCTGGAGAGCAGTGGGCTTGCCTCAGGTTGCTGTTGGACCAGCAGCCAAGACCCCCAACCCCATTTCATTCTCCTTACCTTTGGGTAGGGTCTTGGGTTGTGGAATTAGAGTTAGCCTGGTCCTGTTGGCAGGGCCGTGGTGGGTAGGGCAGGAAGGGGTCCTGTGTCCTCATAGGTAGCACAGCACCAGAACCTCCCACACAGAGTAGGAAGTCTGCAGGGCAGACAAGCCTTAGCCTTGCTACAGCTTTATGTTAACCGCCCACACCATGTATACCTTACCTGTGCAGTAGCCGGGTGGTACAGTCAGGTCCTGACGGTATTTTTCTTCCCCTAACAGCTGGCGCAGCCCCTCAGCTACCATGTCCTTGTGACTGAAAGGAAAGGGCAGCGGTAGAGGAAAGGTATTCTTCCGTTAGGAAACACTGGCTTTGGCTTTCCTACTCTGCTCCTAGGGCTGCCCATCCCCTAGCCCACCTGTATTTGCAGCGGGCGCGGTCAGTGATGAGGGGCTGTGGGAAGATGGGCACTCTCTGCCTTTGGGGAAGGCGGGGGCCTCGGTATCCTGGGAGTTCAAGCTCCACAGCCGTGTCGAGTAGAGAGAGGTAGCGTCGCACAATCAGAGAAGGAGGGGTGCCTGTAGGGAAGCAGGGACTGGGGGACACTGGGCGGCTGACACCTGGGGATGCCCCTGCCCTACAGCCCTAGCCCCCACCAGCCGCTCTGTGTGCATACCATTGATGTGGCTGATGAAGCTGGGGGAGAAGACAAACTGCAGGGCTCTGAAGGGCAAGCGCTGCAGCTGGCACAGTGACATCAAGATGTTGACTGTGGCCAAGGGTGCCACCCCTGCTTCCCGAGCCAGGATCCTCTCAAGACAGGGCATAAACTGTTGCTCCAGGGGCAAGTAGTTCAACCTCCCAAAGGGCAGGACCAACTTCTGTACCACCTGCAGAAACAGGCAGCACTGTCCAGCAGGGAGCACCACCCTGTCTTGTCTTCTCTCCCATTTGAGGCAGGGTCTCTGGAATTTGCTATGCAGACCAGGTTGGCCTCAAACCCAGAGACCTACCTGCTACTGCCTCTGTCAGGATCAAAGGCACCACACCAAGCTCTCTGCCACGTTTAATGGGTACAAGCTCAGGGAGGCCTGGTTCAGTCAGTAACGGCTTTCAAGGCAGAACACCCTCTGTATCAGCATCCGCCCCAAATTCTGCAGCTTAAGCAGTGTCTTGAGCCACATACTACAGTAGGGACATAACTGCGGGGGTATGGCTCACAGGACTAAGCAGAGCTAGGCAGCTATGCAGGAGCTTTAGACTCTACTGATTATGAGAGTCGGACAACCAGTGAGCAAGAGACATGGAAGGGTGGGAGGCCAGCCCACCTTGCTGTTGAGCTGGGCTTCCTGAACCACCAGGAAATGAGCAATGGCTTCCAGAAGTTGGGGTTCCCGCAACCGGTGCCGAGCCAGGTGCTGCGCCAGAAGCACCATTACATGAGGAGTCAGTTCTTCTGGCCTTGCCTCTGTGAAGAACAGCCTGTCATACTGTGCCTTCAAGGAAGACTCCTGAGGGCTGGAGTGCAGGCCAGCCCAGGTGCTTCATCCCAGCGGCTTCCTCTCATCCCTTGCCTCCCTTTTGCTTTTACCCCTCGGCACCTGCCAGGCTTCTGATCAGATGCTGACGAGGGTACCGCAGGAAACGGGGGCAGCTCAGGGCCGCTTCCAACCTTTGACCACCGTAGATGGCAGGCTGACGTGGGGAGGGCGGTTTTGGAGGGACACGGGACCTTCGCTCCTGCTCGAGGGCACACAGGAGTGGTCCATCTGATGGGAAGCCTGGGAGGGAGAGGGACAAAGACCATCCTGGTGAGTGAGCTGGGGTGTGCCATCTTGCCAAGTGGAATGAAGGAGTTCCTAAATTCCTTGTCATCGTTTCTTGAATGGGAAAATACAGTTATTTCAGTGGAGTGATATGGTATCATGTGAACATGATGTATCAACACTGTGTGGGGAAAGCCTTATACAAGTCATCTTGCGGCAAATACAGCAACTCTGCCTCTGTGGCTTCCGAGGGCACTGTATTAGAAAGAACCGAGTACCCTGCAGTTAGAAAGATGCTGCTTGACTTGGACATCTCCCATGGATACAAGAGAGAAATCAGCAAGTGTGCTTGGGGAGGTGCCACTACTGGATGGGAATCTGAGAGTTACCAATGGCTTGAGTCCTCTAAGCTCTCTCTTCCTTCACTCTTCCCTCAACTCCCACACCTTCCAATACACTCCTCACCAAGTAAGACTGCAAGGTGTAGACACACATGGATGGTGTGAACGTCAAAGGAGGGGCAGTTTCGGATGATGAGCTGACTCAAGTCCTGCAGCGTGGCCTGCTCCACAGGAGAGGGCCTAGGTTGAGACACCAAGAGCTGGCCCAGACGACGAAGTGCCACAGGGTAGTGATGAGCTCGAACCTTGGTGGGGTTCTGACTCAGCCATCGCAGCAGCTCCCCAGGGCTCCGTGCCTGCTCCAGAAGCCGTTGAAGGCCTTGCACAGGGCCTCCTCCAAAAGGCCGGTCCCCGGACTTGCTGGGTCCCAAACAACAGGGCTGTACTGGCGGGATGAGCAGCAAACCAGACAGCCGAGCAGGGGAAGTCTGGGCAGAGAGCAGGATTCGAAGCATGGAGCTGGGTGGTGGAGACCCTGAGGGGGTGGCCCAGAAAACCGGGTGAGGTTTCCTCCAAGGGGAAATATGCTATCTAGTCCTTACCCGACTCCCCATCCAAAGGGCCTGAGGTAAAAAAAAAAAAAAAAAAAAAAAAAAAAAGCCCCTGTGACTGCTCTGGTATTCTGGTTCCACCCTGCCCCTCTCCCCCCACATTCCTTAAAGTAGAAGCCCTAATTCTTTAAATGTGCTCAGTGCAACTCTATTCACATTTCACATGCATATCTCCTTCGATGCTCCGTGCACGCTGATGAGGAGTAGCAGGGCTGGCATTACCTCATTTCACAGGTGGAGAAACAAGGCCCAGAGCGGCGGAGAGGTTAAGCCCGAGGTCATTCAAAGGGCTAGTGGTCGCACCCAGCCTGGAGCCCCGGTGGTCCCGGCGACGAGCCCTGCCGACCACCTCCCCCTCCCGCAGGAGGCGGCGGCGGGGTGGGTGGAACGCAGGCTCTGCAGCGGGCCGGTGCTGGGTCCCATGCTGGGCGCTCCCACTTACCAGCTGCGTGACCTTGGACTAATGTCTTCGCCTCTCTGCCTAAGCCTCCAAACTAGTGAAATGAGAACACAGCGCAACCTCGCAGGGCGCGCGCCGAGCCCGAGTGAGCCGTCTGCCAAGGCGCGGAGCTGATGCTGTCCGCGGGAGGGGCCCCCACACCCTGTCCCGGCCCCAAGAGGCTAGCAGTCCGTGGCCTCCACCACTAACACGAGCTCCCGCCGCCCAACCGAGGTCCGCCCCGCAGGCGCCACCCTACATGACTCCCCGGACCCCGCGTAGGTCACTCTCTCAGCAGGTCTCGGGGCCCGGGAGCCGGGCTCCCCCCGGGGCCTCCTCATCAGCGGGCCACTGAGTCCGCCATCTTCCCAGCAGCCCCCGGATCGTCCCCAGACACCAATCGCAGCCCGGCGCTAGGGAAGGGGAGACGTGGCTCCCGGCAGGCGCTGCGAGCAGAGGAGTCTCGAGCCCCGCCCTCCGCTTCCGGGAAGTGAGCATGTCGCGGGGGCGGGGCCACAGAACTTGTCGTGAAAGATGCAAAGAGCCGCGGTCCGCTGTCCAGCCCTGGGGTAGCTTGCGAACACAGGATCTAGGGCAGGTGCCATTTTCCTAGGACAAGGGCTCCCCACCCTCAAGCCCCACACAGACACACTAGGTGTGAAAACATCACAGTTTCTTTAATCTCCACAAATTCCAGAAAAACAACTCTCCCTCCCCTCAATTCCCCTTCGCCAGTCTTCACCAGTTTCCAATTCAGCCTAGGCATCTCTTTGAAACTAGATGTATCTTGATCCTCTGTCAGCACACTAAGATGGGCCCATTGGGGTGGTCTGGCTCTGTGCCAGGCCAAGGCAGCGGCAGCAGGTGCCTGATTCAGAAGAGCCCACTGTCAGAGAAGGCTGAGGGCCAGCAGCCCCAGGAGATGGCCCAGAGCTATGAAGATCACATGGGGTGGCCTCCGCTAACACCTGGAGTCCTCTGTTGCGCAAGGCTGGGCTCCAGGGTAGTGGGAAAAGACAGGCAGCGGGTGAGGTGGGCCTGGGCAGACAGCAGCTCCCTTTGCGCCTTGGGGAATGAGGTCCAGAGGGGCCGTCGACACTGCCAAAAGCCCGTGGAGGCACTACGGGCGATACATGGCAAAGGCCAGGAGACTGAGGAGCAGGGTGAAGCCGGCCAGGCCCAAGGTAGCGGTCAGGGGAAAGAAGGGCCGGTACTGGATCTGGCAGTACCAGAGCAGGAGCAGCAGCAGAAGCAGCAGGGGCAACAGAAGGCTGCCGATTTCCAGCCCGGAGGGGCCGGGCTCTGACCCCGGTGGGCAGGGAGGATGCGGGGGACCGACTCTTGTGGACACGTGGCAGTGGAGAACGCAGTTGGGGGGAAGGTGGAGACTGCCCAGTGTCTGGGTGTCGTCTCCTAGCAGTTGGCCTTGGTAGATGAGTCGAACCTGCTGTTCCCGGCCTGGAAACTGGGTTCTGAGGAGAGAGGGACCTGGGTAAGAAAGCAGGCCTCAGGCAATCCTGGTCCTTTGTTCAGAGAATCAATCCCAACTTTCACCCCTGCCCTACATCGGACCACCCAGATCCAGGCCTCTGAGAGGCTGATTGGAACAGGTTAACAGGTATGGCATGTAATGTGAGGAGACAGTTTTCTCAAACAGAAAAATGAGGGAGAATTTCATATGGTGGCCCTTCAATAGTCACCCACCCCATTTTTAACATTTTGTTCTCACCCTTTTCCAGGCTTACCTTTTCAAGGAGCCAATGGTGTCCTGAGGCCAGGCCCTGGCCACCTGTTCAGAGTCATTGAGAAATTTCAACCGTAGCAGTAAGGGTTCCTGTGGAGAGTCTGGAGGTGTTGATGCTGTGACCCCTGCCTCAGGCTCTGGCTGTGCAGATGGACCTCTGTGCCTCAGGCTGGGACTCTCAGCTCCTGGGGCCTCCTCTCTGATGCTATCAATGGCTGTCATGGCTTCACTGGGCTGTGCTGGTGTTGTGGTCCCTGACGACTGTGGTAGGGGATCTGTACTCTCAGTCGTATGTGTTGAGACCCAGGCGAGGGCCAGCACCAGAAGGCAGGCAAGCACCGAAAAAAGGACAGTCACCTCATCCCCTACGCCTTCAATCAAGGCCATGGCACCTGTGTTGCCAGAGGTGCTAAGGAGCTAGAGAGGTACAAAGAATTGGTGAGGGGCTGCTTTCTGGTCAGGAGTCATCCCAACTTCAACTGTCCGAGTTAGTCTACATTCTTGCCCACTCAGGATGAGGACTGGTCCAGCATCCTGTAGTCCCAAACTTGCCTTTTGGGTATGTCCCTTTCCATCACCAAGTTCCAAGACCTAACTTTGCTATCTGAGTTCTAGATCTTCATTCAGCTCCTGATTAACCCAAACCCTACATTCAAGAAAGGGCCTTGGGCTGGAGAGATGGCTCAGTGGTTACCAGGACTAGCCAGTTGCCTTTCCAGAGGTCCTGAGTTCAATTCCCAGCAACCACATGGTGGCTCGCAACCATCTGTAATGAGATCTGATGCCCTCTTCTGGTGTTTCTGAAGACAGCTACAGTGTACTCATAGATAAAATAAAGAAAGAAAGGGCCTTGCTTTTCTAACCAACCCTCTCCTTAAATTTAACCTTCATCAAACTTTACCCAAAAGCTTACCTATTCTTTGGTCCACTTCATCCCAAAGTTCACTCCTTCACCTATTTATAGCAAAGCTCATCTGACGCCCTGACTCCTAAGTTTCTCCGACAGAAGAGTCTCTATACCTCCCTGACTTCCCCCTTACCATCTACCCAAACCTCACCCACAACACAGACCGCTTTCCAAAGCTTCCTAGACAACCCCAAACGTCAAACTCCGCCCTTGGCCAATCTGGAGTCTACGGAGCTCAGTTGCCTACTCAGCTCGGCCCCTTCTCCGGGTCCACCCAAAGCCCATCCCGCAGCAATCCGACTCAGCACCTCCTGGGCGCCAAACCCAGAGGCCTCCAGACCCTTGATCTCTCGGGGCGAGCCTAGATTTAGCCTTCCCCACCCCCGACTGCTCCATCACTCCTCCCATCTGCCCGCCCCCCAGAGCTACTGGAGGGCACCAGCGATCTCGGGGCGGGGCAAGCAGGTCCCAGCTGTGGCCTGGGGCGACCGGGTGGGCGCGGCCACGCACAGAGACTCACCGCCCAGCTCCACCAGCTCCATTTCGGCTCCTCGGGCACTTCCGGGCCGAAGGCACCGAGGTCGCAGACACCTGAGGTCCCTCTCCTTCCCTGCTGCCGCGGCCCGGGAGCATTGTGGGGATTGTAGTTCGCCCTGTTTAGTTCCCGCCCTCCGCCCTGTGAACCCACGTGCCGGAATGGACCAGATGTTCCCGGTACCGGTAGATCTTCGATGCCCACGCGCCCCCACCCCCCACCCTCCCCCTCAGAGAGGACCCAGGGGTTTTGCTTGTCCATAGAAGTTTGGTCAGCAGCGCAGCAAGAAACTCTATTTCCGCCGCCAGCTACTGGAGCATCTGTCACTCCTGACACCAACGTCAGTCTGCAGCACGTCAGAGCATCCGCGTTGGTGATACAGTGATGAAGGCTTTGGGGAGCGCAGGTGGCCACTACCCCAGTCTAGCCTGTATCACAGTGGACGTCAGAAAGCAGCTTGGTTTTCTAAACTGACTCTAGTCGAGGAGGCGTGAATTGCCCTCGCCACTTGCTAGGGAAGAGTGCCTGATCCCGGCTGTCTCCTTTTCTGGCCTGACCTCCACTGTGTCCCTATGAGATTGTAAAAGTGGCATAGACCTTGGAATAGAGCATACATCCTGAGGTCTCACGTAGACTCATCAGCTATAAAATGTCTGGTGGGTTATTTAATCTCTGAACAAGTATAATTCTTCTAGGTCAGTTGGAAAGAAGAAACGTAATGTTTTATTAAATAAGTATGACAGCTCTGTAAAATATATGTCACTATATTTTGCTCGCCTAGTATTAAAGCATCGGGTTCACCAAAACCTAAACTGAGAAATTGGCTAAGTATGGTGGCATAGCCCTGTAATCCCAGCACTGGGAGGTTGAGGTAATGATTAGGAGGTTTGAGACTACCTTTGGCCACCTAGAGAGACCCTGTCTTATTCCCCCCCACCCCTAAAAAAAGTGTTTCTGCATATAGCGATGGATCTGTGGTAGCTAATCTCTGTAGATTTTTCCTTGACTCCAGTAACTACAGAAATCTTGAATCCCCAGTTTTACAGACCAGCTTTTTTTTTCTTTTTCTTTTTCTTTTCTTTCTTTTTTTTTTTTTTTTTTCGGAGCTGGGGACCGAACCCAGGGCCTTGCGCTTGCTAGGCAAGTGCTCTACCACTGAGCTAAATCCCCATCCCCGCAGACCAGCTTTTACTTGGGAGTTTGTGCATGCATGTATGTGTGTGTGTGTGTGATGCATACATGTGAGTGTACACATACAGGACTGGTCTCTGCTCCCTCTGCTAAGGTTGCAGGCAGAGGCTTCCATGCCTGGCTTTTGACATGAATACTGAGGAGTCAAATTGAGGTCCTTATGCTTGCAGAACAAGCCTCTAATTATTCTTTTAAAAGGGGGTTTGTATATTATATCTGCATGGGTGTTTGCCTAGAGTGATAGGCAGTTTTTAGGAGCCATGTAGATGTTGGGAACTGAATCAGGGTCTTCTGCAAGAGCAGCAACCGTAACAGGTACAGTCAGTGCTCTTAACCTCTGGGCCATCTCTCCAGCCCAATTCAACCCAGTCTGAATTAAAAATACTCTACTCTGGTCTTCTATGGATGGTGCTTCTGTTTAACTACTTCAGTTTTCAGATTAAGACCAGATCAAATATTGCCCTGGGCACATCAGTTTGGGTTTATAAAGTAAGTAACTAACTTGTCTCTAGTTTTTTCGTATTTCTTCATTTATGCTATATTTAAATATATATGTTTTATATGCTAGGTATTGTGCAAGATACTGAACATATAATGTTTTCCGTGCCTTCACTGATACATACACTAATAGAGGAATAGATATGTAGGCAGACAATCGATGAATGTTAAAGCAGGCAGGTGCTGGTGCCTGGGCAACACTTTGGAGCTTTTCCCCTTCAAGAAGTTCTGGGAGAACTTCTTCCTGCCAATTCTATCTAAGCATCTAACAGAGACGCTATGGGTGTGTGGGTTTGTTTGAAGTTTTGTTTTTGTTTTTCAGGATGGGGTTTCTATATGTAGCCCTGGCTGTCCTGGAACTCTTGATGTAGAGCAGGCTGGCCTTGAACTCACAGAGACCACCTACCTCTGCCTCCTCAGTGCTGGGATTGAAAGCACACATCTGCACCACCTGGCCAGAGTATTAGTATTAGTTTTAGAATTGTAAAGTACAAAAACTATAATTTTTTATGAGAAAAGCTGTATTTTCTGTTTAACTCCTTCAGTTTTCAGATTAAGACCAGGAAGTTGACAAGACATTCCTAAAGTCACACAGGTAGAAGCGTGAATCATTCAATAGTCTGAGGGGTCCTAGAGTTGATCAGTTTGCACCTGATCCTTTGGGAACTAAGAGAAATGTAGGAAGGTGGGTAAAAAGTCAACTAATGGTCAATATTATTTTGGGAAGAAGTCCAGGTTGATCTTTGAAGTAGAAATGAGTGTAAAAAAGATACATGTGGGCTGGAGACAGGGCTCATCTGCTAAGAGCAGGGCTGTTCTTTCAGAGGACTTAGGCTTATTTCTCATTACACCACATGGCAACTCAAAAGAGTATCTGTAACTCCGGTTCCAGAGGATCCTGACCTCCACAGGCATCCGCTACTTGTCTGTACATAATACACCTGTATTCACACAGAGAAAACACCATGCACATACATAGCTATGTGTAGAGCATTTGGCCAGCATGGTTAATTAGTTCCTGCAGTCCAACCCTAGGACCAAAAGAGAGAGGGGAGTGCAGGGCATATATCAATGGTGAAATCATCCACTTAAGATAGTATCAACTACTATGCTAATTAAGTTTTACGTTTTTATTGATGGTCAGACCAAGAGCTGGTTTGCGTTACTGAAGTCTGTTGGTGTCCAAGCTCAGGGGTACAGAGTTAAAAGGCAAAAACCACAAAGAAACCATAATTTACATCAAAGTTAGATGACAGTTATAGAAACCTTGAAACATTTATGCCTGGCATAGCATAATAATTATTTCAGACATAATACGACTTTTTTTTTTTTTCTCGAGACAGGGTTTTTCTGTGTAGCCCTGGCTGTTGTGGAACTCATTCTGTAGACCTGGCTGGCCTTGAGTTCATGGATCTGCTGCCTCTGCCTCTGCCTCTGCCTCTGCCCCTGCCCCTGCCCCTGCCCCTGCCCCTGCCCCTGCCCCTGCCCCTGCCCCTGCCCCTGCCCCTGCCCCTGCCCCTGCCCCTGTCCCTGCCCCTGCCCCTGCTGGGATTAAAAGTGTGTACCTCACTCACTACTACCCAGTGATGCTTTTCATTTTTGAGACAGGGTTGGTGATCTAGGCTCTGCCTTCCTAACACTGCGACTTTAGACATGTACTCATAATTCAGCTGGTTCGGTTTTTAAAGACGGTCTCATATAGCCCAGGTTGACTTTGAACTCTATGTAGCCCAGGCTGTCCTTGAACTAATCCTCCTATTCTATGACCCCTGTGCTGGGATAATGTGTACATCCTGACACCTGGCATCCTCTAGCAGATTTATTCCACAGGGTCATTCTCTTGCACATGCCACCTCATGGAGGTTCGAGGATCTGTGTTGGGATGTGGGTTAACACAGCTGAAGACAACTTTGATAATGGGAATACAGAAGAACTGGGACATTGAAGGGCGATCTCTGGCCCTAGGGAGGGCACAAGATAAGACAAGGGGATAGGACAAGAAAAATTATGAGACTCATGTAGGTCCTGGTGAGTTTCTTTAATGAACCAACGGACCCTCTTCAGTATGGTATCTTTTGGGAGAGGGCTGTCACTGGGAGATAAGAATTGGGACACTGTTGTTTCAAGCTTGCAGGGGCCCTCGGGTGAAACTCAAGGGGAACTGAAAATAGGAACGGGGAGCCCATCCCAGTCTCTGCGGTGCAGCCAGCAGTGAAGACCCGGGCAGAGAGCCAGGGAAGAGAACCCTGACATGATCCCTAGGGCTGTCTTCGAGGCCTGTAGACAGAGGAGCTGGTGCAGCACTAAAAGAGGGTGGCGCCGCTGGGCCTGGGAGAGCTTCTCCGCCAATCAGTCCCATTTATCAGCACCCTCAGGCGCAGGGAACTGTTCCGAGTGACCCAAGGATTCTACACCATCCTAGAGCGATGTAGAGAGGTAGAAATGACAGCTGGCCGGACGTGGGGGGGGGGGGGCAGCGTGGTCGTGTCCCCAGGCGGGAGGCCCTCAAGGCGCCGAGCTTAGGGGCGGGCGAGCGGGCGGAAGGGCCTACGCGGGTGGGTGGGGCGGCGCGTCGCGGCCAACACGCGGCTCTTGGGGGTGGAGGCTGAGGCGCCTGCGAACGAGAGGGGCGGGGGCGCAGGGCGATGCGCTGGAGGGGCGGGGGCGGCTGGGAGGGGGGCTCGGCTGCGTGTGCCGGAGCCGGCGGGGGCGGCGGTGCGTGCGCATGACGCGGGGGGAGGGCCCGGGCCGCGCGCTCCCGGTCCCGTTGTTGTTGCCGCTGGAGGCAGCTCCAAGGCGGCGGGATCTCAGCGCCGGTAAACGCCGGGCGGCGGCCCCAGCGTGCGCGACCGCGCCTTTTGGCCTCGGCTCCGGGCCTCATGCGCTAGCCCTGTGCCGCGCGCTTCCTAGTTAGGGTCCCGCCAGCCCCGCGCGCCTACTCGCCGCCGCCGCCGCCGCGCCGCCCCAGGCCCTGGCTGGGCCCGCTTTGGGCCCCGCGCCTCCGGAGCCATGAACTTCCAGGCGGGCGGGGGCCAGAGTCCTCAGCAGCAGCAGAGCCTGGCGGCTCCGGGGGGCGGCGGCAGCGGCGGCGGCGGCGCGGGGGGCGGCGGGCAGTTCGGCGGCGCGGGGCCCGGAGCCGGGGGTGGCGGCCCCTCGCAGCAGCTGGCCGGCGGGCCCCCCCAGCAGTTTGCGCTCTCCAACTCGGCCGCTATCCGGGCCGAGATCCAGCGCTTCGAGTCGGTACACCCCAACATCTACGCCATCTACGACCTGATCGAGCGAATCGAGGATTTGGCACTGCAGAATCAGATCCGGGAGCACGTCATCTCCATCGAGGGTGAGCGGAGCCGGGGGGCTGCGGGATCTGAGGCGCAGTGGCATTTGCAGCGCTGGCCGGTGGCGGGTGGAGGGGGGCCCTCTATGGCCCCGGCCCGGCCCCTCTCTGGCACTCGGGGGTCTTATGAAGCTGAGGTTTGCGGTTTGCTAATACCGACTGCAGAGCCGTGGTACAGGTTTTTCATACAGGAACACTTCTTTTTAAGGGGCCGGTGGGTTCAGTCCTGTGCCAGTGGACACGTTTTTGGGGTTTGTGTGTGTGTGTGTGTGTGTGTGTTTCTCTTCGTGACCTGGGATGTGAAGATGGTTGTCGCTCCAAGGACTGATGCGCCGAGTCGCCAAGGACCCGGAGGGCCTGGGGCCACATCTGGCTATGCATGGTCCGGCCGGGTGGGTGCGACGGAAGACCTTGGTGGGTCCTGAAGGTGGGGCTGATGCTTGAGCGTAATCTTAGCTGCTACCCTGCCCAACCCAGCAGTAGGGGTGGAGGATCTGAGCTTCAGGTTAGTGGATGGCAGCCTTCCTGGGCCTCTCCTGCAGGCTTTGGAGGGTGGCGCTCCCCGCGGCGCCCTCTCCCGACGCACACCCACCCCCACGCTTCTGTGGCCCGGCGGGCGCGGGCCTGGCCTGGGCGCAGGACTGGGGAGCTGTGGCCGCGTGGGAGGCGCTGGATGGTCCCTCTGCGCTGCCAGTGCCCTCTAACCCTCAGGCATACATGCGGCTGCTGTGAGGATGCTGACTGACCTCCAGGGAGGTCGGGCCTGGATCTAGGGCCCCAGGCCATGCACTGCTCCTAGTTATGTTCCTTCCTGTGGGTACCTGCGCCCTGAACTCTGGCAGCTGTAGGGCACATTAATTAGGGGGTACACTGCTGGCAAGAAGCCCCACGACCTTCGGTGTGGTGGAGGCTGGCTGGCAGTAGCAACAGGCACCCCAGTGGCAGTGTTGACCTTCTAGCAAGCTTGGACAGATGGGCCTCGCCCTGGTCCATCTGCTTCCTTTTCCAACTCTGCTGGAAGGGGGACGCCCACCAGCAGGTGGTGAGTTGTGCCTTAGTGGCAATGCAGGGAGAGCCAAGGCCAGTTGCTGCTGACATGGAGTTGGGAAGGGCATGCCCACGTTTTGAGCCCTTCAATTTAGGTCCCGTTCCCATCTTGTGTGGGGCTCTGGGGCCCTCTGTACCTGAACAACCCTGTTTTGCTTTTTGAGGTACCCAGATCTTTTGTGAGTAGAGCCCCCTCCACCTTTATTAGCTCTGGGCCCTTTTGTTGTAACATCCCAGCTGTCTTCCTTTTGATCTCTTCCCAGCCTGTTTTCCTCTCTTTCCTTTCAAGGCAGAGTTCACTGTGAACTAATTAGGTGACAGAAGAAACTCATTAACATGGATTTGAGTAAAAGGCTTGGAGTCACTGCTGTGGCTGGAGATTGGGAGGTAGCATTTGGGTGAGCCCGGGTCTTCAGAAGAGACGAGGGGGGTTTGTTTTGTTTTTTGTTAGGTTCAGAGAGGGTGAGGCCAGAAGAGACTGTTCTCTGAGCTTCCCTGTCCCTGAGGAAGTATGAAGTTTTCATCAACTCCCAAGGTGATTCCCTGCCTTTCTGGGAGGATGAAACAACTTACTGGATTGCCACCAGTGAGAGAGGGAGGGGGGAGGGGTGTGTGTGTGTGTGTGTGTGTGTGTGTGTGTGTGTGTGTATGACTTTCAAGGGTAGGGAGAAGACAGGCTGAGCAGGCTCCACACCTAATTTCTGTTTATTAGTGTTATTAGTGACCTAAATCATCCCTACTCACATACCAGATGGGGCATCTTCTGTGTAAGTCATGGTCCCAGGAAGTACTTGTCTTGGTTTTGAGCCCTCCCCCAGACCAGCTTCCCCACTGAGGTTTGGAAGTACCCCACTGTCCATCTGCCTCGCCTGGAAGCTTTGTGTCACCCTCATGAAATCCTAGGCCCTGATGATCATTGTCACAAGACTGACCCAGCTGTTCCCCATACACGAACAGCCCTCAGCTCTGCTGCCCCCACCCCGTCCCTGTCCCTTCTGCCTGGGAAAATCTCCAAGCCCCTTCTTTCACCTTCCCCTTCCAGGCCTTTCCTGGGAACTCATTTTTTTTCCCCCCACCACAACTGGCTTTCACACTTCTGTCAACCCAAGTTTTCCACTGTAGGCAGCAGGCTAAAAAGAAAAAATAAAATAAAAAGTAAGGTTAAACCTAAGCAACCAGACTCCTTCTCAGTGTTCAGCCCTGCGTGCTTCCTGCAGTCGGATTCTTCATCTGCCTAACCATGTTGATCTGTTCTGCAAGGTGGTGTTCCCACCTTGCCCACAGAAAGCGATAGCAGCATCTTGGTCTTTCTGTTTGGCCTACAGAGTTGCCAGGAGCCTGTGCTTCAAGGGGCCGAGCTTCCTTCTCTAAGAGCTAACATTTCACCTTCCTTCAGTCAACCCCAGTTACTCTCTTGTGAAGAAGGGCTTACTCTGTTTTATCAGAAGGCGACTGCCAGAACAGTTTAAAACACTGAAATTCCTATCCTACTCTAGGGAGAACACCTGTTCAGCACTTAGCCCCAGGGAATGAAAGAAACACTACCAGGGCCTGGAGGATAGATACGTGCAGGACCTCTGAGTCACTCAGCCTCACCAGTGGGAAACTGACCCTCAGAAATGGGAGGGACCAGTGTGAACCCAGCCTCTCTCCTTCCCAAGGAAAAGTGAGTCTCCTGGTTGCAGCTGAAGCTGCATCCTAGAAAGAAGAATGCAGGGACACTAGGGTTTCGGTTGATGGCGGTGAGTGGGGAAGGAAGACTCAGGGTAGGCCTGGCCCATCCAGAAGCCCAGAGAACGTGTTGGGAGGAGCAGCTCTAGGGGTCCCACTGTGTAATGCCGACCAGGTGTATGTCTGTAGGGGGATGGGGCAGCAACGGGGCCAGCTCAGTTTCCGGTTTGGGTTGTGGGCCTGAAAGTGTCTATGTGTGCGTGCCACATGGCTATTGTGTATGCAGGAACCCAGCTTTGTCCGCTGCATGAAGCCCCTTTGTTTTTCCCTGGGGTTTGTGTTTCCTGAAAGAGGGAGAAGTTCCTTTGAGCATTCCTGCTCTCTGTGGATTGTTCTCAGCCTTATTCATGCAGTTCCCATTCCGCCCGCCTTCCTACCCAGCCTGTGGGTTAAGGGATATCCCAAAGGTACTGGAAGGAAGAGATCCAGGCTTCTTCCTGTTTGGTTCAGGCCAAAAGGGGCCAGGTATTTTGGGAAAGCCAAGGGGGGCAGCAGGAAAGGGTTCAGCCACAGTCTTTGCCTGGCCAGCCTGGGGTTAATGCTATGACTGTATTTCCCCCTTGCTCAGATTTCTCTCACCATAAGGAAAGGACATGGAAGCGCCAGCCCGAGCTCCTGACTTTGCTGATTGTTTAGGGTAGTCTCCACCCTGGCTAGGATTCTTGCCACAGGGTCTGCTGTTTTGTGCAGTGCCCAAGCTAGGCTTTTCCCAGTGGCTGGCCTAACTTGTAGGTCAGGAATAGGTTGGAATCTACATTTGTGACTCTGGTTCCCACAGTTAGCTATTTCAGTGGGGAGGGCCTATTGGGAGCATGGCTGCTTATGTAGGACTTTTCACACAAGGGTTCTAGGAATTCTGAGAAAGGATACCCATGTGGGGTGCTGGTAGGCAGTGAAAAGTGTATTTGTTCCCAATTTATCTCTTTAACTCCTATAGGTGGCCCAGTTGCATCTAGGACCTCAGAACACTGGAGAACAAAGGGGAGGGAGGGAGAAGAGACACAGTAAGGGCCGGCCCAGCCACCCTTTGGGGGTGGCTCAGTGGGCAGGAGGTATCAAGGGCACCCAGAGTGACAGTAATGAAACTGGCTTTTCTGAAACCAGGGCAAAACTGGGAGACCTGCTTTGGGGTTAGAAAGGACCATGCTTTCAGAATATGACCTCGGGAAAACCTCCTTCACACCATTGGCTCTAGAGTCAATGCCTGTTTGACCTCCCTCATCAGGGAAGCAGACTGCCCCTAAGTGCCACCTGTGTCACTTCTCAAGCGTGAGCTGCGTGAGCTGGTTGGAGGGCTTCCCACCCACAGGGGACAGGACTGCGTTAGGGGTGGTCTGAAAACATACATGTGACATTCAGAGTATATAGCAAGTGAGTCTCTGTGTTCATAGGGGACAGTTAATGGGTGAAGGAGGGAAGTTTGTTTAATTGAATTAATTTTCATACAGTATATTTTGGGCATGTTTTACCCCCCTTCCCATTTCTCCCAGGTCCTCCCCGCCTCCCTCCCCACTCACCTTTATGTTCTTTTTCTTGCCTCTAAAACATAAAGGAACAAACTCACAAGCCTCTACAGAAACAGAAACTAAAATACACAAGTAAAAGATCAATAAGAAAAACTTCCGAAGAAAACAAAATGAGGCGAAACACCTACACAGATAGCCTTGAGTTTGTGCTGGCCGACTCCTCCTGGGTGTGGGGCATGCCCTGAAGTATGCGGTTCACACCACTCTTCTGGAGAGAATGGACTTTTCTTCTGCTGGGGAATAACTGTAGGTGGTTTCTTAGGGGTGGGAGCCTGCATCCACTTCCTTTCAACACTGGGACCACATATGCTTGGAGCCTGTGCAGGTCATGGGTGTGTTCTCCCGGCCTCTGAGTCCATGTGTGCATCCGGAAGGCAGACACTGTTCTCTCGGACACAGCCATGGCCTCTGTCTCATACAGTCAGCCCAGGAAGAGCCTTGATACAGACATCCCATTTAGAAACTGAGTGATCTGGGCTGGAGAGATGGCTCAGTGGTTAAGAGCACGGACTGCTCTTCCAGAGGCCGTGAGCTCAATTCCAGCAACCACATAATGGGTCACAACCATGTGTAATGAGATCTTATGCTCTCTTCTAATGTGTCTGAGGACAGCTACAGTGTACTCACATACATAAACAAATCTTTAAAAAAAAAAAGAACCGAGTGATCCAAAGCTCTGCACGCTGTCCAGTTGTGGGCATCTGTTAGTTGGGAAAGGCATTTTTAATGCTCTCCTATAGTAACTCATCTCCGTCTTCTAAGTCTCAAGAAACCGTGGGAGTTGGTGCTTCCTTCTGTAGGACATAGGTGGCCCGAGAGGATGCAGGCAAGAATATGGACTGACCTGCCTGAGAGTGGGCCCCTCGACATGTGCCTGTGAGCCCTTGGCCAGCTGTTAGCACACGTCATGTCGGCCCAGGTGCAGAGGTGCTCTGGGAAGATGGGTTCTCGAGGAGACAGATGCCTTCCTGCTCATCACCTGAATGAACATCAGCGTGTATTGCCACATTCTCTGAAGTTAGTTTAATCCTGAGGATTTGCCCTGGGGTGGGTAGGACAGGAAGGTGAGCAGGCAGATGGGGCAGCTGTGTTGTCTGCCAGCTCTCCATGCCCCCTGGTCTTCAGTACTGTCCTGAAGGCAAGACAAAGACTTCCTCCGAGTTGCAGAGCCCCCCACCCCCCACACCCACACCCCGCACGGTTTTCCCCAGTGTCCTTTCATTTAGTACATAGATGGCCTGGGACTTAGAGTAGCCCCCCCTGAGGCCCTACTGTGAGCCACAGAGCCAGGACTTTTGCTGGTGTTCCTGTTCCTTAATTGCATGGTTTGGTCAGGTGGGCACATGGTATCCACATAGATGACTCCAAGGGAAGAAAGTGTTTGAGATTCAAACTGCCCTGGAGTTTAAACTTGTAGATCATAGTGTACAGTGGCTCAGGCCTCCTCTTCCCTGGTGGATCAAGGAATCTGGTTCCTTGATTCTCCATCTGAAGCATAGCATTTGAGGGTATCACTTCCACTCAGCAGAGTGCATGGACAGTAGCATACATGAAGAGTGTGTTCTTAAAAAAAAAAACAACTCATGTGAGGGCTGCAGAGATGGCTCAGAGTTAGAGCACTGACTGCTCCTCCAGAGGACTCAAGTTCAGTTCCCAGCAACCACATGGCAGTTCAACTGCCTGTCACTCCTATTCCAGGGGCTTTGACACCCTCACACAGACATACATGCAGACAAAACTCTAATGCACATAAAATAGTAAGTAAAATAAACAAAACTATGTAAAAACTCTTATTTGAGCCACCATAATGGTGCACACCTTTAACTCCAGCATGTGGAAGGCAGAGGCAGGTAGATTTCTTGTGAACTGTATGGAAGCATCGCCTGTCAATAAAAACGTCTGTGACCAATGAGTTGAGGCAAGAAATAGGAGGTGGGAGTTCCAGGAGAGAGAGAGGGAGAAAGAAGGATCGAGGGAAGGAGAGACTGAGGATGATGATGATGACTGATTGATTGATTCTGCTGAAGAGTCAGGCAAGGGAGACTTGCCCCATGCTGAAGGACAGTAACATGAAACTGAGGAGAGGTTACCAATCACATAGTAGAACTTAGAATAGAGTAAATGTGTGATTAAGTTATAAACTAGTTGAGAAACAAACCAAAGTTAAGGCTGTAAGTGTGTGGGGAGTTCAGCCAGCCCTGTCTCAAAGTAAGTAATAAGCCTCGTTTGAAGGGCTAAGGGAATGGCTCAGTAGTTCAGAGCACTTCGTTCTCCTGTAGAGGAGCCACTGTTCTGGGATCTATGATCTGGAACCCTCTGGAGGCATCAGACATGCACGTGGCACACATATGTGCATGCAGGCTGTTCCTGTTAGGTTTCTGTCGCTCTGATAAACACCACAACCAAAAGCCACTTGGGGAGGAAAGGGTTTATTTCATTGTGCAGCTTATAGCCCATCTGGAACTGAGGTAAGAGCAGTTACTAAGGAATCTGGAAGTAGGAGCTGACGCAGAGATCTCGGAGAGTGGACTGTCCTCTGCCTCCCTCCAGTTCATCTGCCTTTCCTTTCCCCACCCCACCTGCCACCTGCTTTTGTTTTCATGACAGGGTTTTTCTGTGTAGCCCTGGCTGCCCTGAAACTTGCTCTGTAGACCAAACTGGCCTCAAACTTAAGAGATCTGCCTGCCTCTTCTGGAATCAAAGGTGTGGGCCGCCACTGCCACCGCCACTCCTACTGCCACCGCAGCCTCAACTACCTTCCTTATACCTCCCAGAGCCATCGGCCCAGGGGTGGAACCACCTACAGTGCACTGAATCAAAAAGCAAGTGCCACATGCTTACCCCAGCCAGTCTGATGGGGACATTTTATCAACTGAGGTTCCTTATCCTTAGATGACTTTAGGTTATTCACAGAATAACTGTCCAGCACCCATGTAAAGTAATCGCATACACAAAAGTCTTTTTAAAAATCTCATTTAATACACGTTTATGTGTTGAAAGTGTATGTTTGTTATACCCAATTCATATAACAAAGGAAGTTTAACCGTGCCTGCCCCTCTTCCTACCTGAAGTTACTGTCAGGAGAATCTTCCCTGCTTCCTTTTCTGCTCTTTCCCCTCTGTGGATTTTTGGTGGGTTTTTGTACCACTGGTGTTCACAGCAAGGACAGAATGTTTTGGCTTGGTTTTGTGGGTCTGTGCTCATGTGTGTGCTCATGGAGTAAGGGTGTCAGCACTGAATGCCTTCCTCAGTTGATCTCTGACAGGTTTTTGAGATGGAGTCTGTCACTGAAACTGGCCTCACGATTCAACTAAACTGGCTGGCCAGCAAGTCCCAGGGCTCCCCTGTCTATGTCTGTCTGTCCAGTGCTGTGATTACCAGCACATGCACCGTGCTCAGCCTTTCTATGTGGATGCTAGAGATGGAATTCAGAGCCTTATGCTGTGTTTCTTTGAGACTCACAGTGGTCCTGCTGGCCTGGAACCCGCTATGTGATGGGGGATGACTCTGAACTTCTGTTTCTCCCACTTTTCCCTTCCCAAGTGTGGGGATTATAGATGTGCAACATGTTGGCGTTATACTTTAAAGAACATGCCTATTTATATGTAGGAGCGTTTTGCCTGCATGGGTGAATGTGCAGTGTGCATGCCTGCTGCCAGAGGAACTGGAGTTACAGACAGTTATGAGCTGGTATGTGGGTTCTAGGAACTGAACCCCAGGCCTCTGTCTGCAACAAGCGCCCTTAATCACTGAACATCTCTCTGGCCACCTTACTTTAGCTTGCATGCTTGGCTTTTGTTTTGTTTTGTGGCAGATGCTGCAGTGGGAGAAGAACCAGAGGTTCAGATACTATAGCAAGAATCATTTGTTAATTGGCAGCCCCTTAGGCAGGGAGTTCTTGTCTCCACGCTCCTTCTGCCCAGCTCTCCAGTTTAGGCCATTCACTCCATGGCTCTGTGCCTGTCTTCCAGGGTCATTTCAGTTGTGTCCACCTAACAGATGTACAGTTACAGTATTTAGAACCATTTCAGGCATGGCTCTTGGGACAGGGGCCCAGCTACCAGGTCTGGGACTGAGAAGGACTCTGTGCTGAGTACAAAGCTTAGAGTCTTGTGGCTTCTAAGATGTTTCACTTTAGAGCCTACTGGGACCTCCTCAGTGGAACAGCCTGTGGGGGAAGAGAGCTTCTGTGCCTCAGTTTACGCATTTGACTTGTCTTAGTGTTGGTGTGCTGAGTACAACAGGATCATACGTGAGCTAGGCTGGCGCCTGGTACATAGCCAGCCCATGTTGATGGTAGGCATTATTCCAGACAGCTGTGCGCATCCTCTCCGGGAAGGGCACACTGTTTATTACCTAGTTGTGAGTTTGTCTGATCATTTCCTTTGCCCGATTTCCCACATGAAGATGGTAAGATACAGAGTTTGCACATTTTAGGGCCTCCGCCACCGTTCTGACTCCCAGGGCTGAGGTAGCCTTTTCCCTGCCCATTTCCCTGACAGATGAGGGGGAAAAACCCTAAAAGAAAAAGATTGAATAGCTTCCCCTCTTTGCACCTGTGTTTCTTTGATTATGGCTTTTTGTTTTGCTACTTGATTGACTTTAGTAGTAAGAGTCATTAAAGTTTTGTTGGGCTGAGGGTAGAACACTTGTTTATCGAATAGAGTCCTGGCATACCACAGCACGCATATGTATACGCACGCACACACACACAGTGTCATTTATTCTCTTTTGATTTAATTCCGTCCTTTGTGCAGGTTCCTTTGGTTCGTCACTCCAGGTCTGTTCAGGCTTAAAATAAGTTTAATCTCTCTTAGTATTGATTTTTCTTAACTGTTTCTGTGTTTGAGAGTCAGCCCCTCTGCCCTGCACTGTTTTCGTCAGCTCATTGGTCCATTGTGCTTGACGCAGGGCTGACAGGGCTGGCCCCTGACGTGGCTGAGGCCCTGATCCTGACCACAGTGGTGCGCCTGGTGTTTTGTTAGACAGTGTTCCCTTTTCTTTCCCTAGCTCCCCTTCTTGCCACAGGTGGGGTACCACGAGCCCTACCTCTTGCTTTTGAATCTGATGTAGCTGTGACATTTGTGCATCTGAGCTCTGGGCTCTCTTTTGTGTGTCTGCAGCACTTGCTTTTTCTGGTTTTACCTCTAGATGGAAGCCTCTTTAATCAGTAATGTCAATAAGGCCTCTGAGGCTATCCTCAGACTGATCTTCCTGCCTCTACCTCCGAAGTACTGAGATCACAGATGTATACCACCATGCTTTCTTTATGTGTAGCTCCCTAGCTTGAACCAAGACTGTGTGCATGCTAAAAATGTTTTCTACCTAAGGAGCTACATCCCTAGGCCTGAGTGCCCAGTAGATAATGTGGCTGATTTTCATGGTACAAGAAAACAATATGTCTTTTTTGCTATTTAATATTTATTTACTTTACATACATGAGTATACTGTAGCTGTCTTCAGACACACCAGAAGAGGACATCAGATCCTATTACAGAGGGTTGTGAGCCACCATGTGGTTGCTGGGAACTGAACTCAGGACCTCTGGAAGAGCAGTCAGTGCTCTTACCCACTGAGCCATCTCTCCAGCCTGAAAACAATATGTCTGAGTTACTTTTCTACTTCTATGATAGAACATCATGCCCAGTATAACTTATACATGGAACAGGTTATTTGGGCTTATTCAGAGGATACAAGTCTGTCATGGAGAGGAGGCATGGCAGCAGGACGCTGGGAGCTCTTCAAACCCAGGCACAGAGCAGAGAGGGTACAGAGAAGAGGCTGGATGATGTCAGAGCCCACCCCAGTGACACCTCCTATACCTTCCCAAACAGCACCACCAGTTGGGAACATTTCTCATTCAAACCACTGTGCTGTTGACCTTGTAAACTATAAGGTAGAGTATTCTGCTTGGCTGTGAAAGTTGAAAACATGAGCATGTGAGCATGTCGGAGCTTCAATATACGTCTCAGCACCGACCTTGAGTTTAGAATGCAGACATAAATGTGCCTTTTCTATAGATCTCCGTCTTCCTTTAGTCATCTGGTTAGCTTCTGCTTCTCTTTTCACTTTAAAGGTTTATCTTACTTTTATTGTGGATATCTGTGTGTGGGCTTAAGTATACATAAATGATGTGCATCGGTGTGCAAGTGTTCGTGGGGGCCAGAAATGGGCGTTGAGCTCCCTGGAATCACAGGAAGTCGTGAGCTGCTCCATGGGAGAGAGACCAGGAACTAAAGCCAGGTCTTCTACAGGAGCAGCGCATGCTCTTAGAACCAGTAACTGTTTCTCTAGCTCCGCATGTTTGCGCTTTTATGTTGGGAGGACAACACAGGATCTCCCTCCTGTACCATTGACCCTCACTGATGGTCTCAACCACGCAGCCCACGGCCGTCCTGCCTCAATGTGGCCAGGGCTCGCAGTAACAGGCAGGTGCTACCACGCCCTAGCTAATTCATATTTATCTGCTGAGCACCCACCAAGGTGACGAATGGCAAATACATCCACTTAAAAGCATTACATATGCCTAGTAGGGTTTTTTTTTGCATGTATGTATTTGTGTGTGCGTGTGTATACACACGTATGTGCCCATGCAGAAATAAGAGAACAACTTTGGGTCAGTTCTTTGTTTCATCATGTGTACTGTGGATTTATTTAATTCAGGTCATCCTGCTTGGTTGCAAACATCTTTACCTCTCTTGAGCCATGTCACTACACCCCTCCACACCATTTTTGTTCAACCCTATATATCTTTTGAAAGCCTAGAAGTATGTCTTGTTCTCCCCAGCCTCCGTAATAAAGGACAGGGTACTGAACCAGGGAACCGAGTGTCTCAGAGTACTGCAGCAGTAAATACAGATGCTGCAGGGGACTCCTCTTGTCCCCATGTTGGAACCCAGGAACTAATGGGCCTATGGGTGAGTTGGACCCTGTTATCCCAGGCCATGTATGACACTCGACATGATACCCCATGCCTCCTTCAGCCCACGTTGACGAGGTTTGAAGTGATTGTCTGGTTAAGAACTTATTCTCACCATCTTTGTCTGTCACTGTTAGGGGAGATGCGGTCCTGAGCCTGTTTAACACACTCAGGTCCTCAGTGTATCTGGCCCAGAGTCTAGAGCCGGCTTCCTGCTAGACCTAGCAGGTCAGAAGATTCTAGGTGCATCTACTTCTGTGTAGGACTTGAGCCCCTAACCCGTGGAGGACAGACAGGCCACTGCCCTTCTATGTGTGGGAGGAGTTCTCCCGAGTGGCAGCAGGCAGTCCTTGCACACTGTTAGAATGAGCCTGGCTGTCCAGCATCAGTGCTCCACCTCCAAGTCAACCATCAGTTTTCTCATCCAGCCCCTCACTCGTATTAGCACATTGTCTTAGCACGCCTTGCTTGCTGTGGGTCCCACAATTTGGCTCCTTCTGGCAGCCCCTTACCAGGCTGGGTTCACTCTGCTCACTTTATCCCCTCTCTCCTCAAATACAGTAGTAACCTTCCCCACTCTAATTCTAGTGACCTGGAGCAGCTGTTGCTGATCCTAGCTGGCATGTACTATGTCCTTGTGTCTGTTTGACTTCTACTTCCTGATGGAGCCTGAGCCCTGTGCCTATGGCAGAACTGCCCAGCCACGCCCAGCTTCCCCTCCTGTCCTCTGCGTGATGTGAAGCTTTCTCCAAGGACCCTTCATGATTCCACATTAGGTCAGAGGAGCCTGAGCCTCCCGAACCCGCTCCTGGGGCACAGTGGAGGAGAGGCCTCCTAGGTCACGGGCCAGGACTGCTCTGGAGTAGTGGAGAGGGCTCCCAGGCCAGTCGCAGCCAGGGCAGTGAGCATGAGTTTGTCCAGCTACCAGGTCAAGGGCCTGTGCATCATCTTCTGTATGGGCTGAGGCAGAGAGGCAGGCCACTGACTATGGCCTGTGTGCTCTGCAGAAGCAGCAGGTCTTCTGACTCATGCCCTCTCTGTGGTGAGAGTGCTAACGGTTGTGGTGGGTTTTGTTTTGTTTGAGACAAGGTTTTTTTTTTTTTAAGATTTATTTATTTTATGTATATAAGTACACTGTAGCTGTCCTCAGACACACCAGAAGAGGGCATCAGTTCTCATTACAGATGGCTGTGAGCCACCATGTGGTTGCTGGGATTTGAACTCAGGACCTCTGGAAGAGCAGTTAGTGCTCTTAACCACTGAGCCATCTCTCCAGCCCGAGAACAAGATTTCTACATAGCCCTGGCTGTCTTGGAACTCACTGTGTAGACCAGGCTGGCCTCAGAAATCAGAGATCTGTCTGCCCCTGCGTCCCAAGTGCTGGAATTAAAGGTGAGCACCCACAGGACTGGCCACTCATGAGTTTTGGACTAGCCCAGGAACTGTGGTCCCTCTTAAGCAGGACCAGTGGCTAGGGAAAGATATAAGTAGGGAACTCAGAATGGGCTCGGAAATCACAAGAGCCCTGCTTTTGAGGTCAGGCCAGCCTAGGCCTTAGGGTGGTACTGGGAGGACAGCTTGTAGGATGCAGGGTGCTGTCCTTGTTTGGTCCTAGCCACATGGAGATGAGTAATAAGCTAGGAGCTATAGGCCAGGGGCTAAGGGTTACCATGGAGCTATCAAGAGAAAGAGGAAGCTTACAGAATGGTGTAATCTTTCTGTGTGGGGTGCAAACAGTGAGCCCCACAAAGACCCTCTGAGTATTTGAGTATCAGATGCAGAGAGAATCGCCCATGCCATCAGTCCAGGGAAGAGGGGTAGAGACCAGGCCCAGATTCCAGTCCTGGCTACACATGCACCCTCAGAACTCTGAGAACAGACGGGGCCATCTCAAGTATGTGCTGGCATCTTCCTTTCTCTGAGCTGTGAGACCTCCTTTGAAATATTGTGGCCTGCTAATGGGGACATCTCATGGGCCTTGTTAAGCAGTAGACTTTGATGGTGTTTGGGGTAGGATGGGGAGAAGAGTTGACCTCTTCCTCATAGTAGGGCCTAGAATAGGGCCAAATCCAGGAGAATGGGGCCAGCATCTCAGGGAGCTTGGCAGAGAATCACTTCCTGGATACTCTGTTTGACTGCCCCATCCCTTTCTGCCCAGGAAACTGGGGTGGTCTGGTATAGTCCAGGAGGAGGAGACCGTAGGGGAAACAGGGCTGACAGGGGTAAAGTCCAAACATGGGACAACAGTACCACAGCCTTTTCTTTCAAGGTGCCCCGAACTTGACCAATAATACAGTCTGTTTCTGGGGCAGGCTAGAATGCAAGGACTGGACTGGGCCCCCATGTTGGAAGTGTGAGCGTGAGCGTGAGCGCTCGCTACTGCTGTAAGCAGGAGGTGGGCATATGTGTAGTGTGATGGTGAACTGCCATCAAGAAACACCGTGCTTTCAGAATCCCAAGGGCACAGGGTTAGGGCCGGGAATGGGTGCTGGGCCCTGTTGGCCCTAGGGCAGGGTGGTTCAGTAGATGTTGCTGGTGGCTGCAGCCTTGACAAGCCCCGACAGACAGTTTCACTAGAGTGTGATGTGATTGTGAGAATTGCTGCCATGATGTGTTTAAATCCACATAAACGTGCCGCCCTCACCCCAGTGCCTCAGTGTTCATGCTGCAGATGTCACAAGATTGACAGCTCTTGCTGTGGCTGATGAGGGCTGCAGGGTTCTGAGCTGGGCCGTCAGGACCATCACTACCGTGCAGAACAGCAATGAGAAAGGGACTTTGGTCTGGCACTTGGGGTAGTCCTAACATTACCCGTCACACCTGCCATTCTCCTAGCAGTGTGAGCTTTAGATCATTTTCCCAAGCTATTATTAACTCCATTTTGTAAGTGGAGAAACTGAAGTGTAGAGGTTTTTTTTTTTTAAAAAAAAAAAAAAGTGCCTTAGGCTATCTGATCATCATGGCAGAGTATTCGAGACAGTGAGGTAGGTAGTAGCTACCTAGAGCTCATCCCCTGTCCTGTGTTGCTAAGGTAGGTTGTAGAGGGTTATGTCCATACCCTGGAAATAAGGTATATACAGTCCTTACCCCATGGTATTAGTGTGCCTCGATGATCCTTCCTTGTGTCTGTAGTCTTTCTGGGTGTCAGTGGATAGACTGCTTCCCTCAACAAACTCCCTTCCCTCAACAAATACCACTCCTGTCTGGCGGATGGCTGGTGGCATGTTCATATGTTCTAATCCGTTACAAGTCTGTCAGTATAATTACGTCTCTCATCACACAGTGTACATGTACTGGATAAGCAGCTAACATGCTCCCTCTTGCAGAGAGCTTCTACGAGGTGTTAAGAAACAGGTTTGAAAAACCCAAGAGAAAGGCAAGCAAAGAATAGGATGAGAGAGACGTGAACAAGAAACTCATGTAGTCAGTCACCATGAAAAGATGTTCTCCAATCAGAGCAGCACACATCCAGGGAGATAGAGCCACCAGATGCCCTGTCCACACAGCAGAGCTGCAAAGTTCTATGGTGTGTGCATGTATATGTGTGTGTGTGTCTGTGTGCACCTATAGCAAGGGTCCATGCTACCTTTCTGGTGGATGACTGAATGAGTCCCATAATATCTGTGTAGCTGGGAATGACCTTGAACTGATCCTCCTGCCTCTCAAGTGTTAGGATTTTAAGTATATGCCATCATGAGGGTTTATGGTATGGGGTGCTAAGGGTTGAACCCAGGTCTTTTTTGTGCACCTAGACAAATGGTCTGCTGACTGAACTCTAGCTTCACCTGCAAACCCTCCACTATTTGAGACAGGGTCTTTAATAATATAGCCATGGCTGGCTTGGGACTTGTTACCCTGTCTCAAAAATTATGAACAAAATGAAGAGATGATAAATGGAAGGGTTTAGAACCCATTGAGAAACTGACAGTTAGGCGATAAAGCCTTTGCCCAGGATGCATGAGGCCCTGGGTCAGTGTTCTCAACCTTCCTGATGCTGCAGCCTTGTGGTATGGTGACCCCCAACCATAAGAATTATTTTCAGGGGTTGGGGATTTAGCTCAGTGATAGAGCAGGCCCTGGGTTCAGTCCTCAGCTCCGGGGGGGAAAAAAAAGATTAAAAAAAAAAAAGAATTATTTTCATTGCTACTTCATAACTGTAATTTTGCTACTTTTCTGAATAATAATGTAATTGTGTTTTCTGATGGTCTTATAGGGCACCATATAGAAGGTTCGTTTGACTCCCAGAAGAGCTGTGGCCCACTGTTTGAGAACCATGCTCTGGGTTTAATACTATTGCCAGACGGCGAAAAGAGAGAAACAGAAACACATGCAGCTAAGTGGAGCAGAATTTTAATCATGAAACTTCCGTCCTTTTTAAAGACAGTCATGGCAGTCCTGCCTCAGCCTAGGACCCTCCAGGTTAGGATTATAACAGGAGCCCATGTCTGGCTGGCTTCAGTCTTCTGAAGGAAGAGACCATTTTAAAAAACACATGAGAGAAAGCAATAGGTGAGAGTTGCTGCTGCAAAGTCACTCCCTTCAGGATCAGAAGGGTTTGGGATAGAGGAACCAGCAAGTCAGTCTGCTACAGTGTGAGCATGCACGTTTGTGGAAGTACATGTAGAAGTGTGTGTGTGTGTGTGTGTGTGTGTGTGTGTGTGTGTGTGTGTGTGTGTGTGTGTGTGCGTGTGCGCGCGCGCTCTCGGAAGCCCGAGGCTTGACCATGGAATCTGAAGTCCTGGGCCTGTTCTGGGCTCTAGCACCTACAGGCTGTGCAACCTTAGACAATTCACTTCCCTCTCAGAGCATCATAGTTACCACCTCCAAAAGACTAGGCTGCAGCTTCTGAGCTGAAGTCGTGCCAGGCTGCAGGGGCCTGGGAGCCTCCCAAAACTACCCCAACTCAGAGCTTTTCTATAGGGTCCTTTTGTACTTTCCTTGGGCAGCGAATCATAACAAATTACCATGAGCCAGATATCAATTTATCGTCTTATTTTAGGAATGCAAAAGTCTGATGAGATCAAGGTGCCAGCAGGGCCACCCTGCTTCTGAAGGTACTAGGAACACATCTGCCACAGGCTTCTCCTTGACTTATGTTTATAGATGGCCATCTTCTTGTGTCTCTAGGTTTTAAAGACAGGGTCTTATGTGGCCCAGGCTGGCCTCCACTCACTATGTAGCTGAGAATGGTCTTGATCTTCTGCCTTCTGAGTACTGGGATGACAGGTGTGCCTTAAATGGCTGGGTTGTGCTGTGCTGGGGACCAGTCTCAGGCCTTGTGCATACTGGACAAACACTGACTCATACCTCTAGCTCCACTGTGAAGACTTATATTAGCATTTCTCTACATAGTTAGACCAAATGTCCCTGTTTTTATAAGGACATTGTCAGGTCAGGTGCCCACCCCACTGCAGTCTTAAGTACAAACACAACACTGCTGTTTTCACATGTTATGTCTTAGACCTACATTCAGGGCCTCAAATCTCCAGGGCCCCAAGCTTGGAAGGTAGAGGGGACCAGCCTGGCTCGGCTGTCCTGGCACATGTGAATTGTAGCCCTTGACCTGAGTTTCTACCTAGCCTATTGGGCATATGGCCCTGGTTTTAATCACTCATGTTTATACCACCCTTTCTTACCCAGCGGGGTTGCACTGGTCACTGCTCACCTGCTGCCCACCAGGCTCCAGGATGCGACCATGGTTCTGTGACAGTTTGAGCTGGGAAGAGGGGCTTTCTCTGTCTTTTTTTTTTAAAGATTTATTCATTTATTTTATATAAGTATACTGTAGCTGTCTTCAGACACACCAGAAGAGGGCATCAGATCCCATTACAGATGGTTGTGAGCCACCATGTGGTTGCTGGGAATTGAACTCAGGACCTCTGGAAGAGCAGTCAGTGCTCTTAACCACTGAGCCATCTCTCCAGCCCGGCTTTCTCTGTCTTACACACCATATCTGCCGTCAGCAAACTTGCCATGAGGGCAGGTACTCACACAACAGTCATGTCTGTATTATCTGCTTTCTGTGTTCCTATGACCAAAGAGGAAGTTCAGGACCGTTTGGCTGTGCTGTCAATTGAAGTAGGGAGGCAAGCGGCAGGATGTGGGGCGGCTGGTGGGTCACGTTGCATCTGAAGTCAGGAAGCAAGAGCAGAGACTGCTGGCTCCACTCTTCCTCTGGGATCCAGCCTGTCGAATGGCACCACTCACATTTAGGGTGTGTCTTTCCAGCAACTCCACCTAGAGGCCTCTTCACAGAAGTGCTCAGAAGCTGGGTTCCTGGGTGGTTTTGGGTCCTGCCAAGTTGGTAGCACTAATCCACTGCTGCTGGAGGGTGAGTTTGAGCCAAGTTGTGCTCTTCTTTGGGTTATGTGGATTATGGCACTGTCTTACGTCTCAGCCGGCTGTCCCCACCAGGAACTGTCTCCTTCAGGAAGAGCTCTGGTGCATACTTCATGTGTTGCCGGAACTCTAGTGAGGTCCCCTGGGAAGCAGGATGCAGGTGAGGAAGGCATCTCAGAGTGGAGAGAGTTGGACCACTGAAGGGAGGGACAGTTCCACTGAGTTCCAAGTGACCAAAAGGACAAGGGATGGGTAGATACTGTATAGTTCAGTAGAGGGAGGGTGGAGTAGGTGACATCAAGCCCCAGGGTCAGGGGCACAGAGACATGGACAGATACAGTGTCAGGGACTGCAGGGCTCCGTTGACAGTGACAAGGTCATGGTTTTAGCAGGTTGCACACCTTTGTGGGCATGAATACAGGTGTCAGTGTGTTAGCAGATGGGGTAAGGACACCATTAGGAAGTTGCTGCAGTGCCAAAGGTGCTTACTGAGCAGAGGAACCCGTTTGGAGAGAGAGATGATAGAACAGTCAGGATTGGCATGGTAGTGGAACAGACACCAAGTGTGACCAGCCCAAGGGCCCTGGTGCGGGCATGCCTGGTGCAGGAGACGCTCTGCTGCCACCTTGTGGCCAGAGAGAGCTCACACCTGAAGACACCTAATGCCTCAGCCATTCCTGGGAAAGCTAGCTGCATAACTTTGATCTCCAGGCAAAAGCTGGTCCTTCGGAGAGTGACAGCCACCATTTCTTGCAGATGAAGTGGGTTGTGACACTCATTTGTGATTATCAGTGCATCAGTAGCAGGACTAGGTTACTGAGACCAGGTGGATGCCTGTGGGAGTTACGCAGAGCTGCCCTTCCCCTCTGCTAAGGAGTCAGTGTTCTTTCCCAGGTGTGTCTCAGCCCTGCTCACGGGGTCATTCTCTTTCTGCCTAAAGAGTTCTCTGTTCCTACACCTCTGCAGGATTCATCACTAATCCTTCAGAAATTTTCAAAGAGCCATACATGCAACCTCTGTAGGACAGATGCAGCCTGGCACTTAAAAAACAGCTGCTCTGGGGGTTGGGGATTTAGCTCAGTGGTAGAGCGCTTGCCTAGGAAGCGCAAGGCCCTGGGTTCGGTCCTCAGCTCCAAAAAAAAAAAAAAAGAACCAAAAACAAAAAAAAAAAAAAAAAAAAAAAAACCCAGCTGCTCTGAGAGAGGCCGGGTCTGTGGGGTTCTGACCCTCTACAACAGTCCAGCACAGAGCTTTCAAGGACAACCTCCTTGCTCTTTGTAGGTGATGGCTGTGTGGGACAGTGTGGTTGTCAAGAGCATTCAGGGCAGGTGTATGGCTGCATACACAACTAGTGCCATCCTACCCACTCCTGAAGCAACCCATTGGGCACCTTGTCCTCCAC
This sequence comes from Rattus norvegicus, assembly GCF_021556685.1. Classification (NCBI taxonomy): domain Eukaryota; kingdom Metazoa; phylum Chordata; class Mammalia; order Rodentia; family Muridae; genus Rattus; species Rattus norvegicus. The sequence goes on along the minus strand of NC_141537.1, from coordinate 11,578,654 downwards.
CCCCTTCAGTCCTCAAACACTGGCTTCTTAGCTACTGTCCTGTGCTTGCATTTTCATTGTGAGTGCATGAGGCTGTAATGGGCCGTCCTATTCTTTTGTGGGAGAATAAATAGTTCCTATGGGTGGGATAGACAGGACAGATAGATGAAGGCAGGGAACTGTTCTAGTTAGCCTTTCTGTTGCTGGAATAAATATCATGACCATAACCAACCTGGAAAGGAGTCTTACTTTGCTTATACTTCACATCACAATCCATCATCAAAGGAAGTCAGGGCAGAAAGTAAAGCAGGGCATATGCTAATTACTGGTCTGCTTCTGTGGCTTGCCCAACCCACTTTTTTTTAGTTCTCTCACACATTCCTAACTCAGTTTCCCCACCCTCCACTCCTTCCAGTTCCTCCCCTCATATCCGTTCTCATCCAGATTCACTCAAAAACCAGAGCAGACCTCCCAGGGATATCAACCGAACAAAGGCTAACAAGTTACAAGACCATTCGCAAACCCTCGTGTCAAGGCTAAATGAGGCAACCCAGGAGGAGGAAGAGGCTCTCAAGAGCAGGCAAATGAGTCCGAGATCCCCCCCCCACACACACACACACACACTCCACTGTTGGGAGTCCCACAAGAACACCAGGCTACACAGCTGTAACATATGCAGAAGACCAGCCAGGCATGCACATACAGGGTTGGTTTGGTGCTTCAGTCTGTGGGAGCCCCTGGGAGGGAGCCCTGTTCAGTTGATTCTGTGGGCATGTCCTTGTTACAGTCTGGACCCCTCTGTCAGCCCACCCTTCTGTAGCTCTCAGAATCATCTGACCAGGGATTGCCAAGAGGTGAATCAAGAAAATACCCCTCACAGATCTAGCAGGTTTTGTTTTTTGTTTTTGTAATTTATTTTTATGTACATTGTCTGCGTGTGTGAGGGTGTCAAATCTTGGAGTCACAGACCATTGCAAGCTATCATGTGGGTAGTAAGAACTGAACCCTGGTTCTTTGGAGGAACATTTAGTGCTCTTAACCACTGAACCATCTCCCTAGCTCCAACTTGGCAGTGTTAAGGTGTAGCTCAAGAATGATGGATAACTTACATTAGAAATTGTGAGTTATGGGCTGGAGAGCCGGCTCAGAGGTTAAGAGCACTGGCTGCTCTTCCAGAGGACCTGAGCTCAAATCCCAGCAACCACAGTGGCTCACAACCATCTGTAATGGATCTGATGCCCTCTTCTGGTGTGTGGAAGACAGCTACAGTGTACTTATAAATAATAAACAAATTAAAAAAAAAAAAAAAAGAAAAGAAAAAAGAGTGCTGGGCTTTTGTCTGTCCCTGGGCCTTCCTGAGAGCCTGGGAAAGGCTCCTTCATGGAGCTGCCTATTACCTCTGCTACAAGGAGCAGGGAAGCAGCCATCATCTCCACTCTTAATAACTAGTCCCACGAGAGGGCATGCCCGAGAGATCCAGCCCAGGACTTGAAAGTTTCCAGCTCTCCTTTCTGGGAGCACCTTGATTGGAGGGGCCCTGCGTCCCAGGCATTCCCCTTAACCCCAGCCCCTCAGGAAGTAGCCCCTCAGGCTACTCCTTCAGTCTGCTAGTTCTCACCCAGACTGTGGGATTCTGAAGCTCAAAGGGACATGGAGTTGGGCTGGCTGGGCGGAGGCAACCTGGGGTTTCCAGGGACACTCAAGCACTAACCTAAACTGGTTTCTAGCAAATCTGTTCCTGGTATCAGTGGTTGTCTTCTGCGCCTGATGGAAGCTGATGTCTGGGTCAGGAGTGATGAAGGCAGTACAGGATCAGTCATAGATGGAGCTTTTGCCACATCTTGGGCTGAACCTGAGTTATCTGGGGATTGTGTGCAGCCCACAGCCCTGATGCCAGAAGGGCACTGGCTAAAATTAGGGGTGTTTCAGTTTGCAGTGTCAACTCAGGCAGGTGAGTACCACAAATTCTCTCACTGCTTAGGAGTTTCTCCTGGGCACTGGTTTACCTTTTGCTTTTTCTGCTGCCCTTTGGCCTCGTCCAAGCAAAACAGTGTCTTCTGAGTTTTATTATCTCCAAGGAAAAAGGGGTCCTTAGTCATCAACAGCAGCTGCTGTAGCATCAAGCACCTCTCAGCCTTAAAAACATCAGAGTGGAACTCTGAAATACGGTTACTTCATTAAATTCTCCAGAAGTCTGAAGCTAAGAGAAGACATAAGATTTGCTTGTCTCCTGCAGAATTTGGGCTTCTAACGAATCTGGTTGGCTCTGGAATCCTTGGTCTTGGTCCTCCCTCCTTGGAGAAAGAGAAAATGGTTCACTTTTCTGCAAAAAACGGTGTCTCTTGTTGGGAGTGCTTGAGGACTGTTATTTATTTGGCCTGCTCTTACTGACAACTCCTCACCTACCTGCCCAGTCTTAGGAGGAGCCCTGGCTGGAATTTCCTGTTTTCTGAGGGCTCCCAGGGGCTGCCCTGCACCGCCGTTCCTGGGTGTTCCAGGCCAGACTTGCTGCCTCTCCTGGTTAGGCTGGCTTCAGGCCCTACCAGGTCTGGGCTTGCAGCCTCAAGTGGAAGAGTCGAGGGACTCTATCGGCCCGCACCAGGTGCCTAGAGGCCGTTGGTCCGTGCGCCCCGGCCGCGGCCCCGGCCCGGGTCCAGCCCCGCGTCCCTCGCCATGGGCCTGGCCTTCGCCTGTGGGCCCTGAGCATGGAGCGGGGCTGGCCGCCCGGGGCAAGCTGCAGCGGGGAGCGGCCGGCCGTCTGCCGCCGCGCCCTCAGCGTCTGCGACTCGCTGGACCTGCACAGCACCTCGGCCGACCGGACCGCCGCCGCCCTGCAGGCCGCCTTGTGCACCGCGCACGAACAGCCTGCGCGGCCACGGAGCGTGTGCTCCGGGACTCCGGGGTCGGCGCCCTCTGGTGCGCGCGGCCTACTACTCGGCCTCTTGCGCCCGCGCCACGGCCGTCGGGGCCCTGCGCCCTCAGAACGGCCCGGCTCACCGCCGCCCAGTCCTGAGCTCAGCCCCGCGCCTACCTGGCGCAGCCGCGGTCCTGGAGAGAGGGCATCCAGGCCGCGGCCCACCAGCATGACGTTCCTGGAGGTGAACCGTCTAGAGCTGGCGGCTACGGAGGCGCCGGGCACAGGGCTTGGACGCACGGGAAGTTCGGGCTTCCTGCGAGGAGCGTCGCTGTGGAGTAGCCAGCGCTGGCAGGTGTTCCGTGGTGGTGGCAGCGGCCGCGGCGCAGAGAGTCCCCGGCGCGGGCTGTCCGCGCTCAGGAAGAGCTTTAGCTTCCGTCTGCGCCGCGGCCAGGAGATCCGGCGCTCCGAATCCGGGCTTCTTGCCCGGCCACCCCGCACGCGTACCCGCAGCGACGGCGACGCCAGCTCCCTGGGTACCTTCCCCAGTCGCCGAGACTTGCTGGGCACCGATACCCCGTGCCCGCCACCGGAGCCTGGCCGCCCCCGCGCCGCCGCCAGCCTCTGGAAGCTGCTCACCAGCCGCTTCCGCCGGAGGGAGCCCGCGCCCGCAGCGCCGCTGTGGAGCCGCCGGGCAGCCCCAGCCCCAGGATTCCTGGGCGCGCACAGCGGTAAGGGGGAACGCTGTGCATCTTTGTAGTGGCTTCTGGTTGAAGTCTGGCTGAAAACACTTTGTGTCGGAAGCCTACCTGATCGAGACCGGCGAGTGGGCGTTGCCTGGAAAAGCTAGGTCTGGCCCAAGCGCCCTTACCGGCCAGTTGGTATGCTTAGGGTCGCTGGAAGTGTCCAGAGGAGATGGCAGTGGCAGAGGATTCCGGGCAATGGCACTGCCCATAGCATCCTAACATGGCATCCTTGCGTTTCAGTGCCATCCTCTTTCTATAGTGGCTCTACGGTGGCTCTCTATACATCTTCTTTCTGTACAATATGGCTGCTCAGGAAAGGAGCACTAGACTAGAGAGTTTCTTAGCTGGTAGCTGACTTCTCTTCCTAGCTGCCTCTGGAGCTGAGGTCAGGGACTGATCCTGGCCTTGAATGAGATAATGCTGTGAAACATCTGTGGGCTGGGCCAGTGAGTGGGAGCTGGGCAGGACAGCAAGTACTGCCCAGACGGAGTCTAGCCCAGGCCAGGCTGTCTACAACTTGCTGGGGAATAAGAGATGAATGCTGGCTATCAGGTCAGGGGCACTGAATAGCAAGAGGCTTCCTTCCCAAGGACCCTGTCTGAATCTAGGCTAGCGGTGCTGAGTGTGGGCTAACAAAAGGGAGCCTGGAGGTTGGTTCTCCTGCAGAGGTGCTGGGGAAAAGGCCTGGCAGGGCCTGGTAGATGTGCCTCCTTGGACCTGCCTCTACAGAACAGGGCCAGGTGAGGCTCCTCCCTCTTCATCCTGGCTCTGGAATGTGGTAGGTGGCCCCACCCTGCCAAGGGTGAGCTGTTCCTACTCGCAGGAAGGAGACTGGTCCCCCTTGCCAGGGCCCTGCCCATTTTGGGTCTGGTCTGAGACCTGCTGGAGTAAGTAGCCTCTCATCTGGGTGAGAGGCATCCAGGCACCAAGCCAGGTGAGCTCATGTGGACCATAAAAAGGAGGACTAGGAGGGGCAACAGGCAGGATGAGCCTCAACTCACAGCCCTGCCCTGAAGACTATCTTTGTCTGTTCCCTAATGAGCTAGGGTGAGAGTCAAGGTTCCACAGAGGACAGTAATGTCCTCTGGCCTTGACTGAGAGGAATATTGTAAGTGGCAGCTGCAAAGGTTAGGGCAGGTCTGTGGACACTGCTTTGGCCCTGATGGATTGACTCTGTCTTCACAGACTCATTTGTGAACAGCCAGGAGTGGACCCTGAGCCGCTCTGTGCCGGAGCTTAAAGTGGTGAGTGGGTCCATGGGAGCCCAGAGGCCCTATGGCTGGGTGGGCCCTGGCTTTAGGTTTTGTGTCTGGCTGGACATTGGTTCTCCTGACTTCCACCCTTTCCTCTGTGGCCTTGCTCCCTCTCCCTGGCCTTTTCTGGGTCCCTCTATACTTTTCAACTTGCATGTTCCTTCCTTCCTCTTAAGCCCGAGTCTCAGGTTGTCCTCATGCCATCTGACCACTGCTTTACCCATTCCTCTTCTGCAGGGCATAGTGGGGAACCTGTCTAGTGGGAAATCCGCCTTGGTTCACCGGTATCTGACAGGGACCTACGTCCAGGAAGAATCCCCTGAAGGTGAGCATCACAGGCTGGGCTGGCCATAGGTTGTCTCTTCCTCCATATTGTGTCTGTGCGGGGCTCTTGCTCCTCTCCTGGCCCATTCTCTTCCCTTCTCCCCTGGGAACTCAGGACTCTTCACACACACCTCCACCATGTTCTCTGGGCACCCGGGGCTTCTGCTCACACACACACACTCCATGTTCCCCTTCTCTGCATTTGGTCCTGACCTCTACTCTGTCCTAGGGGGTCGGTTTAAAAAGGAGATTGTGGTGGATGGCCAGAGTTACCTGCTGCTGATCCGAGATGAAGGAGGCCCCCCTGAGCTCCAGGTGATGCGCCTGCTGACTTGCCTGCCTTGTGTCAGAGTTCATCGGGGCCAGTGGGTGCTGACTTGTTTATCTCCCCAGTTTGCTGCCTGGGTGGATGCGGTGGTGTTTGTGTTCAGCCTGGAGGATGAAATCAGCTTCCAGACAGTGTACAACTACTTCCTGCGCCTCTGCAGCTTCCGGAATGCCAGCGAGGTGCCCATGGTGCTGGTGGGCACGCAGGGTGAGGCAGGGCATGCTGTATGGCAGGGTATGGTGGTAGACTAGTGAAGCCTCCATAAGCAGGCCACGAGACCCCAGCTCCCACTTCCTGCCTAGCAGTGACAGGCTCTTAACTCCATGGCCTTTAAACACAGGGTCTTCAATTTGCTTTTCTCACGATGATTCCCAAACTCTGTATGATTATTGTGTCCACAGTTTTCATTGTTGTCATTATTGTTACTGTTATTGAAACATGGTCTCTCCCTGTGACCCAAGTTGACCTTGCCTTATAGCCTCCTAAATCTGGGATTATAGACATGTCCCCCAAACTGGGTTGTGTCCACACTTGTTTTCAGTGTACGAGCAAGGGCTCACTAAAGTAATTGGTTTGCCAGTTTTCATTCAAAGAGACAGTAATAGAATGAATTACAATCCAGGCACCTGAGGTCTCCATGCTGTGTGTCCCACTTGGGCCTCTGCCGGCCCACCAGTGCATAGCCCTCTGTTGCTTCTCAGCCAGCTGAATGACTCCCATCTTCCAACAGATGCTATCAGTGCTGCCAATCCCCGGGTCATTGATGACAGCAGGGCCCGCAAGCTGTCCACAGACCTGAAGCGCTGTACCTACTATGAGACATGCGCAACCTATGGGCTCAATGTGGAGCGAGTCTTCCAGGACGGTAACTCAGGACCCCAGAGCTGGGTATAGGGTGGCTCTGTGGCAAGCAGTTAGTGCTAAGTGTACTTGGGGAGCTGCCAGCCTGGACTTCGAACCCCTCTCTCCAGCAAGTAGAATTGACTTTGCTATTCCCTGCAGTGGCCCAGAAAGTGGTAGCCTTGCGGAAGAAGCAGCAGCTGGCCATCGGGCCCTGCAAGTCCCTGCCCAACTCACCCAGCCACTCGGCCGTGTCTGCTGCCTCCATCCCAGCTGTGCACATCAATCAGGTGCGGTTGCCTCCTTGTACTTCCTGGTTTTGTCTGCCTTGTCCTACCTCTCGGTGGCGTCATCTCACCTTTGCTCATCTCTCCTAACTCTCAGCTGTTTGTGGCTCCATTTCTGTTGCCTGTGTGGTTGGCTTCGGTCTGGCCTTTTCCTGCTCCTTGTCCTGGTTTCTGTCCCCTTCACTCCACTGTCTTCCTCTTCACTACTCTAGCTAAGATATCACAAACATGTGCTCTCTGAATTCCATCACTTAGTCTCCACGCTACTGCTTATGGAAGCCTTATGTGTTAGCAGGCATGGAGGGACCAGAAAGTTCTTTCTGGTGTGCTCATCGCTGCCCTTGGTAAGCAGGCCTGACCCCTTCTTCTCTGACAGGCAAACACTCCCACCTGGTCGAAGGTGCAGGGGAGGAGGTGGATGCAGCCCCAGGGCCACCAAGCACCCATGCTGGTCCTCTGCCCCGTGGCAGTCTTTTGTATTAGAAGGACAGCACACCCTTACGAGGGTGTTTGGCCTTCAGCTCTGCGTGGGATGTGCAGAATCTGAGCCAGCTCCTGCCATTGAATTTGGACCCAGCATACCATTTGGACATTTGTCTATATCTGGGCCTATTGCTGGGTTAGTTTTTTTGGCCCTGACATGTAGACCAGTGTTTGGTTCCATAGCTAGACACCCTTCCTGCCCTGCTTCGCTGCTGTTCGCTGCAAGCCCAGAGCCATCCACAGTGGTCTGTGGTCAGCCACTGTGCTTCCCAGTGACAGTTTGGTTTCAGTGTCAGGACCCTCATTAGGACTCTTACACCATCCCATGATGAAAGGAAAAGGGAGGAGGGGGTGAGGAGGGAGAGAGAAGAAGGTCTTCATGTCTTCAAGTGGTCCATCTACTCCACCAGCAGGGCCAAGGTAATGCCCTAGCCTCTGCGATGCTCCCACCCTTGGGAGGCTGCTGAGGGCCGGGTGCATTGCAGTCCCTTGGCCAGATTGTGTGGAGATGGGGCCTGTGCTCTAGCGAGGCCTGGTTTCCACACATCATCTCTCTGGTCTAGGGAAGACACTTGTGTATGTTCTGTCTCCATCCTTTGAGTGTTTGTTGGTTTTCTCTTCCTCCTTTTCCATTCCTCATCTGTAGCTTATTATACCCAGAAGCCTTTGCTCTGTTCTGCACTACACCTCTGGCTCTTCTGGTGCCCTCTTTGCCATGCACTTTGTTGAAGCAAACCTCAGATTGCCCAACACCCTGAGCCCAGCCCCCAGCCTCCTGCCCTGATTTGGGGAATTCAGAACGGGTGATCTGCATCCTTGTCCCAGGCCGCCTGCGGATCATGGTGCTGTCATTTGCTCACTCTCAGACTGTGTCTCTGATGTGGTAATGTTAGCTTATGCTCCTGACCTAGCTCTCAGGTTGGCACAGACGCATCCCGTCCAACCCCTTTCAGAGCCCTGGAACAAGGGTGCAGAGTTCTTCATGGGGACCGTGATTCCCTTGGTCTCCAGGACACGCTAGCTCCCCATGACACCACCTCTGTGGCCCTTCCCTTCTGCTGCCTCTTGTGCAGTGTGCCCTGCCCCTCGCCCATGGTCACTCTCAGCAGTTCTCTCTGTTCTTAGGCCACGAACGGCGGCGGCAGCGCCTTCAGCGACTACTCCTCCTCAGTCCCCTCCACCCCTAGCATCAGTCAGCGGGAGCTGCGCATCGAGACCATCGCTGCCTCTTCCACCCCCACACCCATCCGCAAGCAGTCCAAGCGGCGCTCTAACATCTTCACGGTACGTGCCCCATCCTCCTCCCTGCCCAGATGCCATCACCGCACAGGCAGGGCTGCGCCGAGCTCCCGAGCAGGAGGGCAGGCAGCCCCAGGTCAAGAGGATGCAGTTGCTCTCACACACAGGGCTCCTAGAGGCTCCTCACTGAGCCCGCAGCACCTTCCAGGCCATACCTCTGAGCCCAGGCAGGCTCCCCTCAGACTGTGCCCTGTGTACATGCTCACCCTGTAGTTTCTCTCCTTCCCTCCCTCCCTCCCTCCCTCCCTCCCTCCCTCCCTCCCTCCCTCCCTCCCTCACTCCCTCACTCCCTCACTCCCTCCCTCCCTCCCAAGACCTAGAGTTTCTGTGTCAGCTTGAGGGATCTTTGGACTCGGTGGCCTAACTACCCTGACCCCCTTTGATTCAACAGCTAATGAACCGGAGGCCGGAAGGCTGTTTGCCCAAGGCGACACAGAGGGTTAGCTGGCCCAGCTAGAGGCCCAGCCAGGCTTCCCAGTCCGCCTTCCGGCTCTTTTTCCGTTACCCCACTGCCGAGGGGAACATTCATGCTTCCCACCCACCGCTGTGATTGGTTTAACAAAGGCTTAGCCATCTTTTCCTGGGCTTCACCACGCTGCCTCGTGCCTCCCGCTCAGGTTTGTCCTGTCTCCTTGTGAGCTCCTTGCCCTTCCCTACCAACCTCATGCCCCTGCCCGGGGTCCACTGAACTCCCTGCTCAGGGCCAGCCCCTCAGCTCTGTGGCCCCTGAGCTCGGTGCTCCCCATCCCAGTTTTCACACACCATGCCCCTCCCTGCTCCTGCTGTGGCCCTTGAGTGGGGCTCTGGCTGGACTGTTCCAGGAGCTGTGGGCAGAAAAAAGGTGGGTGAGCAGCCGTCCCTCTGCATCACTCCACACCTCTCTCGAGAGCCAGGGCTTGGCTCGTGGCCTGGGCCTGTATCCTCCATCCTCACATCTCTCCTGCTCGACATACCTCTGCCCTGCATCCCTTTGTCTGTTGGCTCCTGATGTGCGCGCTCACTGGCCTCTTTGTGCTGACGGCTGCTGCTGCTGCTGCTGGGGTGCACTGTGCTTACACAGCTCCCACCCTCTGAGACCCACAGCTCCTCCTTTCTGCTCTGTTCATCCATCGAATATGCAGAGCCGTGGTGGCTGCCGGCTCGTGTCCACACTGCTGCCGTTACTGTTGCTGTAAAGCCCTCGGGTGACCACATTGGCACCCTCCACAGCCTACTCCCCAGCATCAACATCCTGTCTCACTCTCCACTGCCTCGATTCCATTCTTAACCTCCTCCCACCTTCCCCCACTGGCTGGTTCAACGTCAGGGCATCCCTGCCTCCCTGCTTGGCCTGCTGTGCCCGACTCCATGGCCTCCTTGCCACAGTACCTTCGGGCTCCCTCCATGTGTACTCTGCTGCCTGCCTGCTTCAGCTGTGCTGCCTTGCCCTACCACACCCTTGCTGCTTAGAGCACGGCCTTCCCCCCAGGCCCTTCCCTTCTCTCCATCTTCACAGTGGCGACCTGAGTTTTTCTCTCATCGTTTCCATGGTGACCTCACTTGCACCATTGTCCCTGAGACAGCCTCAGGTCATGGTCAGCTCAGTGGGTGTCTTGGAGATTCACCCCATCATTGCTGTTGGGGTTGCCTTCCTTCCTCCCTCCTGAGGAGTTACACCTGCTCCAGGGGGACCCTGTGGTGTGCTGCCTGTTCTGTGACTGGTGACTCCTTGCTGGGCATGGTTGTGATCCCCCAGTCTCCCCTTCATGACTCCATGTGTTCATTTGTTGCCACTCTTGCCCTGGTTCCAGTTCCCATCCTTCATGGAGAGGCGCCACTCTGGGCTTCTGGGTTTTCTGGTAGTTGACAGCCCCTTGGCTTACCAGCCTGGCTGAGGTAGGCTTCGTCACACTCATCCTGACCAGCCATTCAGTCTGGAGACCCAGTGACAGCAATGCCATCCTCCCTCCTCCTGGGGCCAAAGGGGCAGAGGGCTTTAGCCCTGGAGGGTATGGATTCGGGCAGGTGCTGTCTGTGGAGCTGCTGGGCACCAGTGTAATCTTTTCTAAAGATTTTGGCCGGGTTCTTTGTGCCCCCTGCTGGGCTTCCTCCCACATCGCAGTTGCAATCCTTTGTCCTGACCGACCCTGTGCCCTCGGCCTCTGACAGCCTGGGAATACAGGAGGGATGGGGCCCGGGCAGCAGAGTGGTGAACATTCCCTGCTGACATGGACTGCTGGGCCACAAATGCCCAGCAGTTGGCGGCCTCCTCCTCCTCTCCTTCTCCTCTCCTCCTCCTCCTCACATCCTCCTCTTCATCCCGCTGCCGCCTCTCCCCAGGCGCCTGGGTCTCTGCCCTCACCAGTGCTGACCGACTTTTGCGGGGCTGAAGTATAACTTGCCAAAATCTTTATTCTTTCGATATTTGCAGATATGTGCCACTGTTTCCAACTTTTCATCAACAAAAAGGCCTTTCCAACTCCTTCCAAATTAGAAGACCAGGTGGTGATACACAGCACCTCTGGACATTCCCCCTGTGCGGGGCCGGAGGCGGGCCGGGCCCTGGGACTGCTCTCAGATGAGAAGCGGCCGCCGAGCTCCCCGCTCCAGAGACCCACAGGAACCTTTGTAACTAACCCTACCCCCAGGGAAGGCTAGGAACGCCGGAGCCCGCGCTGGGGGCTGCCGGGGGACCAGGCCCGGCTGGATGCTGCGCCAGGCTCGCTGAATGGAGAAGAAGGGAGCTCGGCCCACGCCGGCCGGCCAAAGCGACGAGGCCCAGAGGGGCGGGGGCACTCAAGCCCGCTGGCCCAGCTGCTCCTGGGGGGAGCTTTCCTGCCCCTCCCCTCCTCTGCTCCTTCCTGCATGGACTTCTGCTGTACCTGCTCCTGCTCCGGAAGCCGCCGCCACCGCGCTTGCCTTGCCCCCTCTTTTTGGCCCCTCCCCATTTCCTAGGATCCGCATTTGGGTGGACTCTGCCCCAGGAGCTTGGCAGGGTGCAGGCCCTCTTCTGGCCTCTCTCCTCTCTCTCTCCATCCACTGTGCCCCTTGGGCCACACCGACGCGCTCGGTGCCATGTGGTGTCTGTGCCACAAACGAGCACCTGCCCGCTCACTTCTGGACTTTGCTATCCCTGGTTGTCGTGCCCTATGCTCCTGGCCAGCCCTCAGCCCCACTGGGCCACCTCTCCTCGCCCCTCCCTTCACTTAACAAACTCCAGACCCTGGGCTGCGCACTCATTGCGCCCTCCGTATTTCATGTCCTTGCTCTTTGTGAGGGGCGGGCCTGGCTCAGTGACCTGTGCTGCTCTGTATGGTGCCGTGTGTAAGAATAAACCCATTGGAATACTCGTGTCTCGGTTCCTTCCCGACCCGCCGCCCAGGCCGGACCCAGTGTTAGGGCTGCCCAGGAGAGGGAGGAAAACGGGAGGGTGGAGAACTACAGGCAGGCAGTACCCACCAAAAAGGCCCCAGACCTCTAACATGCCTGTTCTTTTCTCTTTCAGTCTCGAAAAGGTGCTGACCCGGACAGGGAGAAGAAAGCTGCGGAGTGTAAAGTGGACAGCATTGGGAGCGGCCGGGCCATCCCTATCAAGCAGGTTAGTACTTTCCTCCTAAGCCCAGGACTGAGTCTTCTCAGCGCCTCCTAGGCCGCCTGCCTGCCTGCCTTTTTACCAAGTGATCCTGGTCTGAAGCTTGTGGCCCAGACAGCTGCCTACCCTCTTACCACTAGAGGGCAGCAGAGAGCCACCTGCTGCCTTCAGTTGGCTAAGGACCTGATGGTTGTTCTTTGGTGCAACCTGGAAAGAGGGCCTCCTGGATTCTGAGCTAAGGAAAAGACTTGGGGGGCAGTAACATAGGTGCAGATGGTGGAATATGTCTGTAAGCCCAGGACTTTGGAGGCAGAGGCAGGGGTGTCTATAATTGAGCCAACTTGGGTTGTTTAAGGAATCCCGGGTCAGGCTCTGCAGTATAGTAAGACTGTGTCTCAAAAACACAACCAAGCAAAAAAGAGCCTGAGAAAAAGGCAGCACTGAGAGATTTACTGATGCAGATTTACTATTGTGAGCATCTCTGTTCCTTTTTTTCCTTATCTACTGATTGCCAATTACTGTCTTACACACACAGACACACACACACACACACACACACATACACACACACACACACACACATACACACACACACACACACACACACACTTCCTTGGTAAGTAGATCTTGCTCCTGATCAGCTCCCATTTGCAGCAGCATAGTGGATCACAGTGCAGCAGCATAGTGGATCACACCTGGTCAAAACAGAGAAGCAGTGAGTGGCAGGAAGGAGAGAGGTGACCCAGCAAGTGAGAGCACTGGCCTTCCAGAGGACCCAGCACCCCATGGCGGGGGATATATATCTATATCTTCATTCTCTGGAACTACAGACAGTTGGAGCTTAGGCTTAGGTAGCCTACCTGACTTATTCCTTGAACAAATCTGGTTCTACTTCCTCAGTAGCATCCCTGATCCCTGTCATGTCCAAAAGGCGCCATCTTGGTCATCTTTCTTCTCCTCTGTTGTTTTCCCTATGCCTTAAGTGTAGGGTTGTATTTCTGATGTTCCAATTAAGGCTGGGCAATCTATGCTCATTTAAAGATTTATTTGCTTACTGTTATGTGCCTTGGAGTTTTGTCTGCGTGTTTGTCTGTGTACGGGTGTCAGATCCTCTGGAACTACAGACAGTTGTGAGCTGCCATGTCTGTTGATTGAATTTATGTCTGCCAGGGACCATTTCAACTGGGCCAGTCTCCGGGAGGGAAGTGACCTGAACAGGTGAGAGCACAGAATGGCAGCAATGAGTCAGTCTCCTCCCTCTGGCTCCTCTGGGTGCCAGTGTGACCCCAGGAGGCCAGGGCCTTCAGCTGCTGGTGCACTGCCATTCAGCCGGAGTGGAGGTGGAGGGAGGATGGCAGGTGCCTTCAGAGTGTGGAGCTGTTATACCCACCGAACACACTGATGAGTGACTGTGAACACTGCTTGCCTCAGCTCCCACTGGCTTTCCTTTCTGGGGGTTGCAATAGCGGGGGCGGGGGGGCTGGATTATTTGTTCTCTGAGTCCCCCACATACAACAGTGAAAGGGAAAGGCTGTCTTGTCTGTCAACTTACAGCCTTGAAGTCAGGTGGTCGCTTGAGTATTAGACTCCCTGAGCTTCTCAGGAAGGCCCCTCCTACGTTAAGGCTTTGGTAGCTGTCAGACTTGTGTCTGTCATTTGTGCTGTAGGTTTGATTCGTCCAGGGGGTTTGGGGGGGGCTGCCCATTAGGGAGGCTCCGCCCATGAAGGTTGAGGAGCAGCACTCTTATCCTGACCTCACCCGCCCATTAGGTATCACTGTACCACATTCGTGGCTCCTCCCCTTTCCCGCCCTCTTGTCCTGTGCTCACCATTTCGGTACCTTCCCCTCCCCCTAGCTCCTGCTGGGAGTGGAGATTGCTTTTCAGTTGCCATTTGCATTCCCAATCAATCCGGACTCCGCAATTAAGTCGGCTGGCGGAGCTGGGAGGGAGGCGGCGGCGGGAACGGGTCCTCTGGGGGCTGTCGCCTCCGCACCGCTCCCATTCCGCCCCAGATTGCTTCCTGCTCCGCGGTGCGCAGCCGGCCGGCCAGGGAGGGAGTGGGAACCCCGCAGCTTCTCTCCTTCTTGGAACCCGGGTTGGAGGGTGGGGGCAGCAAGGCTGGGCATAGGGCTGGGGCCAGGGTCGCTCTGCCACCCTCTAGCCTGCTAGTGAGCCAGCTCTGATCGCCCCGCCTACGCCTTTTGCTGAAGAACCTCATTAAGCGAAGGGGAGCCGGGTGTTTTGTCGGGCTAAAGGGCTTCTCTCCTTTCCTGAGCTGCCTCCTCAGCAGTCTGACTTCTGACCCCGCCAACCGGGTGGAGGAGGACCTGGGTAGGTCTGGTGGTCTTTAGGCAGCTCTGGTCCAGACAGGCTAAGAGCTGTTGTGGTTTTTCGATGTACTTAGCCAGCTGGTGGCATGGAGGAGAACTGGGCCTGGGGCTTAAGAGGCAGTGCCTACTATTGGTGACAGGAGGATTTCCAAGGAGATTCTGTAGCCTCCTTTCCTACCTGGCTCCCTTCTCTTCTCTTCCCGATGGCTGTCTGTCCTTAGAGGCCACTTGCCCTTGGGTGCCATTACTGAGGGTCAGGGAGAGGGAGTACCTTGGCTCTCTTCTGCTTGTACAGCTCGCCTGTGGCAGGAACACTACAGCCACAGACAGGGCACCAGGCGATCCTCTCAGAGCCCTTCACATACTATGTGACCGGGCACTGATGGCTTTTTTGTAAAAGAAAAACCCCCTTGTCTGCAGTCTCTGTTTGAAGGCTAAACCTCACCATCAAGGAAGCAGGGACGTCCTGGGCGCTACAAGTGTTATCACATCCACTGCAATGGCGTTTGCTTCTTGGGGGTGGGGGAGGAGAAGGAGGAGGAGGAAGGAGGGGACTTTTCAGGGTTATGGGACTGTCAAAAAGTGGGAGCTGGGGGCTGGAGAGATGGCTCAGCGGTTAAGAGCACCCGACTGCTCCTCCAGAGGTCATGAGTTCAATTCCCAGCAACCACATGGTGGCTCACAACCATCTGTAATGGGATCTGATGCCCTCTTCTGGTGTGTCTGAAGACAGCTACAGTGTACTTATATATAATAAATGAATAAATTTAAAAAAAAAAAAGTGGGAGCTGGAGACTAGAGCTGATGAGGCTACCCTGGGTCATCACCCTTCCTCGGCTCCCGCTCGCCCCCCAGTGGCCAGGGGTGAGATGACTTGTAAATCCCTAATTGCCTTTTATGTAATCAATGCTGGCAGGCCTTCCTCTTTTTTTTTTTTTTTTTTGGTTCTTTTTTTTTCAGAGCTGGGGACCGAACCCAGGGCCTTGCACTTCCTAGGCAAGCGCTCTGCCACTAAGCCAAATCCCCAACCCCTCCTCTTTTCTTTTTAGATTTATTTATTTATTGTATATGCATACACTGTTGCTGTCTTCAGACACACCAGTAGAGGGCATCAGATCCCATTACAGATGGTTGTGAGCACCATGTGGTTGCTGGGATTTGAACTCAGGACCTCTGGAAGAGCAGTCAGTGCTCTTAGCCACTGAGCCATCTCTCCAGCCCTGGCTGGCCTTTCTTTAATTGGCCTTCTGCCTCAGTCTCTCAAGCTCCGGGGCTACAGGAATGAGCCAGCATTCTCACCCCTTCCTCCATGTTTTCACGTCATCCACTGGGTCAGGAAGGACTCACAGGGAGGGCAGTGTATGACTGAATCTGATGCTGGGCCTGCTCACTGACATCCCTCCCTCCGTGACCATTGTGCCGACTGGGCAGGGAGCAGGGAGCGCAGGGCCAGCTTTTGCCTCCACATATGGTCGTTATCACCCTTTATCCCCATGGATAGCCTAGAGTAGCATTGCTCCCTTCTCAGCAATGTCTGTCAGACTCCTCCCACCGAGTCCCAGTTTGTGACCATAACCACCTGCCTCTCCTACCTATGTTGAGTTGGAGACTTTGAGGGACCAGCCACAGGGTTGCGCTGTAGTGCTCAGGTTCTCCTGTGCTGTGATTCAGAAGATGTCTTTAAGGGAGTATAGAGGCGTTGGTTTCTCCCAGAGAGAAGGAAGGAAGGCTGTGGGGGGTGTTGCCACAGGTTCCGTGTCTTGCCTTCATCTCTTGATAGTCACACAGCCCTGTCTTGGGGGCACTTTGTCCAGTTCTTCCGACAGACACTTCTGAGCACTGTTCTGGCCCAGGTGTTGTGCTGGCTGTTGAGAATTATTAAAAGCAGCCCACATAAATGTCCTTGCCTTTTAATTGAGGAGCATATCATGCTAGGCAGTCTGGCAGAGCCTGTTGTAAAAAGAAAACTGGGAATACAGCTTGGTGGTAGAGAGCTTATAAACCACACGGGGTACTGGGGGACAGGAGACCTCTCACTGGTTTACATGGGAAGTTTGGTGGCTGAATGGGAGACTTAGACTTCTTGGTACCTAGCATAAGGTCTGGGGCATTGTTGGGACAGTCAGGGCTGCCTGGAGCTCCTTTGGGTGGTAGAAGACCAAAGCCTCTACCAGCTGCCCTTCTCTCTTGTAGAGCCTTCTAGTTTAACAGTGGCTCAAACTGCTTCCTGCTGGAAGGCCAGTGGGGATAAAGCCTTTGGGAAGGCTGTTACCTGCTCTCTAGTGTGGCTGCAGGCCCTCCACCCCTCTGCTCAGATGCAGTCTCTCAGCAGGAAGTAGGGTGAAGAGTTACCTGACCACAGCATGACTCTTGTGGGCTGCCTGGGCTCTGCATCAGAACCAAGAGACCTTTGTGCTGGTCTCTGGTTGGAACCCTGGGGCACAGCGACCCGCAGGCTGGCTCCTGATCTGTAATCGTACCTCTGGTCTTAGGGGATCCTGCTGAAAAGGAGCGGCAAATCCTTGAACAAGGAGTGGAAAAAGAAGTATGTGACACTGTGTGACAACGGGCTGCTTACTTACCACCCCAGCCTGCACGTGAGTTCAGAAGGGTCGGGACGAGTCGGGGATCTCGTGGGCTCCCTTTGAAAATGCACCATACCTTAGTGGTTTCGAAAGGGCACAAGAGCTGGGATCTGCCCTTCCTGTAGAGCAGCCTCCCTTCCAGCAGCTACGTAAGTGGTGCTGCCGCCGGCTGTCGCAGCCAGCCTCCCTTCCCTTGCCAGCCAGGCTCTATCCCCCATGGAACTGTTGACCTGAACAAGGGTCTGTGCTGGCCATGGCACTGAAGGGCACTGGTCTCCTGGGCCAGCGGTGACAGGGAGCTGGGACGTTGAGTTTGGCCTGAGGAGTAGTAGAAGGCTCTAGTCTGAAGAACACATAACTTACGCCCAGCAATGGCGACATGGTTGTTCCAGGATCATAATGTGGCCCCTGTGGCAGCTCTCCCAACCCTCCTTTCTCCTTCTTCCCTCACTGCGTGGCTCCAGCACACAGCTGTCACCAGAATCCATCTCTGTCACCACCCCACTGTGGGGCTAATGAGTTCTCCTGTGAAGCCCCTCGAGCACAGCACGTGGGCCAGCCCCACCCCACCCCCGACCCCCGCCCAGAGCCTCTGGGCTAGCCTCAGAGGGTCCCTAGCCCATCTTTAAAACTGCACACGGTGTCAGGGAGGCCCTGCCTGACAGGTGCCAGGGCTTTCATTTCTGGCCATTACCTGGTCCTAAGAGGCCTACCCAGACAACACTCCAAAGGGCCTGGCATGGGATGAGCCTAGGCAGAGCAGGCCTCGGGAGGCCTCCCTTCAGGCCAGAGTAAAGCCTGGGCTTCCCATCAGTCTTCCCCTTTTCTGACTCCTGGCCTTCCCCTTACCTCGGGCAGCACTGGTTAAATGAATCCTCTTAGTTCCTGTGCCAGAATGCCAGGTACTAGTGAGCCCTGAGAGATAGAGAAGGACCCACATCCATTGACTTTAGCAGGCTCTCTTCTCACCTTGACCCACCCTCCTCTCACATAGCCCTCAGCCTCGTCCGTGTTCTCAAAAGACAGTAGAAGGCAGTAGGCTTGCTCAGGTGGCACTGCCTGCAGAGACAGAAGGTGCCTTAGACTGACAGAGTGCCCTCTGCAGATCAAGGCCTCAGCCCAGAGCCCTGCACCCAGGGAGGGCTGGAGGAACATGTGCTAGTAGACTCAGGGTTGTCTCCTGTAAAGGGGATCTGAGGTGTTTGTCCCAGTTTCAGGCCCAGAAGCACACAGCACCTACCACCTCTCAGGAGCCATGTCTCTATGTCCACGAGGCAGGCTGCATGTGTTCTCTGCTTGTTTACCTCTGTACCAAGGAACTTGAAAACGAGCTAACTAGGACTCCTGCCTCCCTCCTGTGAGGGTGGTCTCAGCCTCTTGCCTACATCCTTGACAGAGATGGCCGAGTGTGGGGTCTATCCCTTTTGCCATTCCTACTGGAGAGTGAAGGGACGAGGAAGGAAACCTGGAGGGGTGGGGTCAGTTGTATCAGGCTAGGTTCTGGTTTTAGAACCAAAAGAAAAGCAGAAAGGTAGTGGGGATGTTAATCTCTACAGCCACAGTGGGAAAGTAGTAGCTTGTTGATTCTGTGGCATGTTAAGGTTACCCAGCTAGTAAATGAGTCAAAGCGTGGTCCATCAACATTACCAGACTTGCCAGTGTTGGCCGAGAACACCACTTTTGAGACTGACTGGAAAAGTCACAACAGAGAGTAGCTTAAGGAAACCACCAGAGGCCTGCCTGGCTGGGCATCTGAGTTTCCCAGGAGTCCAGGCGTTCTCTCATCATACTTGCACTGTGTGCTTCAGAGAGGCCTGTGACAGGACCTGAGGGCCATGAACTTTCAGACCTGTCCTGATGGCCTGCAGGGTGAACTCGTAATCAGTGACAGCCATCCAATCACCTAGCTTCTTGATTCCTAGCACTTTAGATCCCCTTGGGCTCTATGAGGATTCTGTGGCCATTGTACCCAATAGTTGGGGTCTGGTCTGTCATCAGCTGCTCTTCAGACAGCCAGAAAGGCAGACCCTTCCCATTGGATGTCAGGACACACCGGCAGGGCATTCAGCCTGGCCTCTTCTTCTTGTCACCTCTGTTTCCTGCTTGCCACCTTCCTCTAACCTCAGCAGAGCTTTAGTGCAGCAGTGACCTAGCCATCTAACCTGCAAGACTCAAGGGTCCCTGAGTTGCTTGGGTCTTAGTCTTCACAGTAAGAGAGAGAGAAAGACCTCTTAGCCTTTAATGCAAGATCAAATGGGAGAAAGGGTCTCTAGTCCCTCAAGTCATGGGCCTGTCTGACTCTCCTGAAGGGCACAGGTCTCACCTAAGAGGCAGGACCACAGTGACTGGACCTCTCCCACTAATGGAGGTGGCTGGGCCCAGCATGTGGAGCACAAGTTGGTGGGCAGCGGAGAGCTTCAAGCCCGGAGCCCAAGCCTCGCCTGGCCCAAGAGAGCCTGCCACAGCTTCCTCCATTTTGCAGCCAGCGGAGCCATTCACACAATCACCTTCTGTTAATTCTATCTGCAACATCAATTAAATTGTTTGTAGAAACTAATTGAATGTGGCTTAATCACACATCTTAATAGCTTTCCACGCTCTGAACTCGTTGTTAATTCCAGTAATAAAACGAGATGAGAACGCTGGCTGGGTAATTAGCGAGGAGGCTGGGGAAGAAATTGCTGTTTGATGGTGGGTAATAAAGGCAGCCGTGGTGACCGCTCTCCTGAGCAGCCGCTGCCACCACCATGCTCCCCTGTTCTGCTGACGAGGGAAACACTATTGCTCTATGCCTGCGGTCCCTGTTCTGCTGCTACTCCTCCACTCCTCACCGTGTCCCCTGGGCCAACACTCGGCCCAGACTTCTGAGGGTGTCGTGCTGCTGGACCCACAGGACATGGTGTAATCAGGTGCAGAAGTTCGACAGTCTCTTTCCCTGCTAGGCAGCCTCTAGCTCCTTGGCTCCAAAGCCCCTCTGTGCAGCTCTTGTTCTTGGCCTTGGGTCATTTTCTCACACTACACACCAGCTTTAGGCATCTCAGAGCTTGAGTGGCCTAAAGACTTATAATTGCTGTGACCTCCTTGCGAACTGGAGCAACCCAAGCCCTCCCTCAGGAGAGGGACCACAGCTGGGCCTTTGGCCCAGCCAGATGTTGACACTTGTCTGGAGCAGCCAGTGCAAGAAGTGGGTATAAGGGCTGAAGATGAAGAGCAGGAACCAGAGATGAGAATGTTAGCCAAGAGGGACTCGAATGGAGGTAGAGAGAAAGCTTGTGACAGTACAGTCACTTCTGGATATGAAAGCAAGGACCAGAGGACAAGCAGCAGCACCTGGCATGGCAGAGCAGGGTCAGATGAGGCAATCCTTGGCAGGGCAGCCAGGACCTGTGGCTCCACTGCACAGCACAGCTGTAGGTCCCATGCTGTTCATGGTGCTGGTGAGGCCCGGAGCCATAGCCAGAGCTCTGTGTGTGTGTGTGTGTGTGTGTGTGTGTGTGTGTGTGTGTGTGTGTGTGTGCGCGCGCGCGTGCAGCTTTAGGGCCAGAGCTTTCAGGGCCTTCCTGGATTATTAGAAAGCCACATTCTCTGACTTCTCAGTAGACTCTTCTATGGATCCAAAAAAAAAAAAAAGAACAAAATCTCAGAGCAAGTGTCCCTGGGCCAGGCTCTGTCACAGGAATGGACAGAACCGGTGGACCGTCCTAAGTCATGGGCTGGGAGCACTGGTGGCAGGAACTGAGGAACTGAATGTCTTCACTGAACATAGCTTGTGAAGGAGCAGCCCAAGGGGCCTGAGTCTTCTGAAAGGTTGCCTGTCTGGGAAAGTCTCATGCCCACCTTAAAACCCACGATGGCCGCAAGCTCAGGCTTCTGTGGGTCTGTGTATAGGCAAAGGGCTTATACAAGATTTCCAAAAGCTTCATGAGAAATCTGACTTTATGTCTGATCAATACAATCTTACATTCTTCTCTCAGAAAGTTCTATAACACCAGAGGAGGAATTTTTGTCAAACAGTGTGGAGACTGAGAGGTTGGAACCATCGGTGAGCTTGATGAGGGCGTGAAAGTCAACGTGATCTGGAGAGAGGCAGGAAGCTGTAGTTAAAGCCAGGCTCTGGGTCAGGTCCAGCTTTAACCAGGAGCTGCCAAGACAGAGGGTTCTGTAGACTTGGACCATAACCAGCAGGCAAGTCAAGGGTTCTGGCTGAGGATGTCACCTGTGAAGAACAGCCTTGGGAGTCTGCAAACCTGGGCACGGTCTGCCTCCACTGTGACCTTGGGTAGATTAACATTCCTAAGCCTCAGTTTCTTCATCTCCAACATAGGGCAAAGAACACTCTGGAGACTGAGACAGGAGGATTGCCGTGAGTTTGAGATGAGCCTGGAAACCCCTTACTCAGCTGGTTGGGATTTGAAATACGCTGACATATGAATGTAGATTTATTGTACTTAACACACAACCTAGGGATGGGCAAATGGCAGTGTACCGATGATGGGTCCACTGACAGAAACCCATGGCGTGTGTGATGTACTCCCAAGTCCACCACAGAGAGCCAAGTGTTGGTCTCTAAACTATTCAACAAACCGTTACCTGGGGCTGTCCCAAGGGCTGATTGCTCCTCTGTACCCAGGCGTGGATGGCAGCTTGTGATAGGAGCATCCTCGAAGATTGGGATCCTCGGCCACGTGGGTACTCTCCCCAGACACTCTTTACCACTGAAGCCATCTCCTCTAATGGCCTTGGGTGTTTGCTTTCATCTCCATCTTCCTAGCTGAACTCCACCCCTTTGAGCACCATGGAGACTTGGGCATAATCAGGTTTGAAAACTTGGTTGGCCTCAGAGACCTGCTTTTTGAGACTAAGTGCCTCCCCCGACAGCCCCCGTCCCCTAGTTAGCAGAGAGGGACAAGGCCTAGACAGTCAGTGCTGGAGACACGATGCCGAGGGGAGCCCAGCCTAAAGCATCTTCCTCATCTGTGCACCTCTAGGATTACATGCAGAACATCCACGGCAAAGAGATCGACCTCCTGCGGACCACAGTCAAAGTGCCAGGGAAGCGCCTGCCCCGAGCCACTCCCTCCACAGCTCCGGGCACCAGTCCCCGTGGTGCCAACGGGTTGGCCCTGGAGCGGAGTAACACACAGCTGGGTGGTACCACAGGTGAGGCGGCTGCTGTGGTGGGGAGCGGCTGGGAAGTTTTAGAAAGTTGGGAGCAGCTGCACATGGGCCTCGCTCATGGACCAAGACGCGGACTTAGTGGAGTATGTTGAGGTAGCCTTGGCTATCAGGTGTGGTTAAGGTATGCGACTGCTAGTGATCCTAGGACTATCTCCCTGCAGTAAGGAAGGCCAGCAACTCAGCTCATCACAGGAGTGGGGCAGAGTCGCCTGGCGTCTTCGGGGAGCCATCTTAGGACTGCGGTGCATGCAAGGCCTCTGCACAGAAAGCATTGGATCTAAACCCAGGGGTTCAGGAGGGCAGAATGGAAAGTCAGGGACCACAGGTTGACGACAGTCTGGGCAGCTTTCCTATGGATATGTTGTTTGGGGTGTGTGTGTGTGTCTGTGTATGAGGTCTATATGTGTGCTTCTATGTGTGAGTGTGTGTCCATATGTAATGAGTGTCTGTGTAAATGAGTGTGTATGAGTATCTGAGTGCATGTGTTTGTAGGGGCCAGAAGCATCAGGTCGCCCTGTGCTGGAGTTACTCGCAGTTGTGAATTACCTCATGTGAGTGCTGGGACTCTGAGGCTAACCACGGAGCCATCTTCAGGTCTCCTGCTATGCTCTTCCTGTCCCTGCACAGTGTGTCCTCCCCAAGTCCTGGTGCTGCTCATCCTCAGGGCTCCTTCCCTTGCTCTGTGAATGTCTTTACTCCTCAGCCTGCCCTGGACTCCCGGACCCTTCTTGAGGACTCAGTGTCCTTGGCTGCCCTCCAGTGTTAGCTCTCACTGCCCCTGAAGCTTCTGCTCAGGACACGGGTGCTGGCCTTGTGTCTTGCCGCATCAGACCACTCACAGTAATGTGGATTTACCAAGATTGCCACCTTGTGTAGGGACATGTAAGGGGGGGGGGGGTGTCATAGACACTGAGTGAACACGGATGTACTTAAGGATACTGAGTTCCATGGACTAACAGGACAGACCCAAAATAAAAACTTGTTCATTGGGGTTGGGGATTTAGCTCAGTGGTAGAGCGCTTGCCTAGCAAGCGCAAGGCCCTGGGTTCGGTCCTCAGCTCAAAAAAAAAAAAACAAAAACAAAAACAAAAACAAAAAACCAAAAACAAAAACTTGTTCATTGTAGGTACTGGTGGGATTTGAACCCAGAGTCTTGTACATACTAGCAAGTGCACCATTGCTGAGCTATGCTCTGCCCTCTGAGAGTGTGCCTTGTTTCTGAGTGGGCTGGAAGTGTGGGGAAAGGTGCTAGAGCGGTCTGACTGCATCAGTCGATCTGTGCCCGCGTAGCGGCTGTCTCAGAACCAGGTACCAGGGCCACAGCAGCTTGCGTAGGTTAGTCTCCCGGTTTCCTGAGGATACAGCAGCTCTGGAGCAGGGCGTTAATGTGTCTATAAAACCCTACTGTACGTGAGGGGTCTGGGACTGACTCTTGCTTCCTCTAAACTACCTGAGCTGGGGACAGGGAGCTCTTGAGGTGCACCCCGGTTTCCCAGGGTGGGCAATGGGAAGAAAGCAGGCCAAGGGAGAGGAAGCCCACCTGTGAGGTAATTTGCGAGAACCCAGCCTGTGTGGCAAGAATGGTTCCTGTGCTGTCCTCTGTGCTGAGCCACCGAGCCCTTCCAGAGTTCTGTGCAGGTAGCCCTGTGCGGCCGACCTCAGCATGGGGCTCTCATTCTGGTGCCGCAGGAGGGAGCAAGGCATCCAGAAAAGTAAACCTTTCCTCAGAGATGTGAGAGGGAAACTGGGGTATCTCCCAAAAATGGGGGAAGCAAGATGCCTCCGGCTATTCCATCCCATCCTGGGCCCACCTAGCCTTCACCTAGGATGCCACCGTGGCACACAGGAGGAGCCCCAGCAACTTGCTCCTGTAATTACGGCACCCACACATAGAAACACATGGATGCTGCTTCCCAAGCATGAGTTCCTGCTGCCGCACGCTGACACCGACCCTCGTGCACACTCACACATGTCTCTCGCTCACCGGGCGATGTTAACATCTCATTATCTTTGTTACTGTAATTACATTATCCGCTGCTTTATGCAGAATTATCCTCGGAGGACTAATTGATGGCTCCATGTTTAATTCATTAATCATTAGCATCAAATTCGACAATTACAGTGCACACTGATTGTGGGATTGCAGGCGTAATGAGGGGAGAATTAACAAAGAAAAGGGAAAGCACTTTCCCTCCCTCAGGGTTTCGGGTTGGGGACTTGGGGAGGAAGTTGGGACTATGATGCTTTTGGCTGGGGCAAGGGACAGGGTGGGGAGTCCTGTCTGGGATCCAGGAGGCATAGGGACCAGGCTGAAGTAAGGGGGGAAGCAAGAAACTTCAGAGGTTTAGGGAGGGCTGGACAAGCTAGGGGAGGGCCTGAGAGCAGAGCATGGGAGCCGAAAGCGGGTGCGTGTGCAGGTCACCAGCACTTACCGTGTTCAGTTGTTGTGGGTGTTAGAGCAAACACACAGCTGGCATCAAACTCTCCTGCCCGAAGGCTACTCTGAGGGCGTTTGCAGCGCGTGGCCTCCCCTCCCTTGCCCTCCTGCAGCTGCTTCTGCTCCCCGTGCTCCCCTGTGCATCTGAAATCCAGATCCACGCCTGCCTGCTGAGCTGCAAGTCTTCCTGTTTAGCATTCTCCCGTGCCTGGGTGCCATTGCCGGCCTCCTCCAGCTTTGGCTGGTTCATCAGGCTCCACACTGGAGCTCCTCAGGAGGCCTAAAACCATGTGGCTTTGGCCTACTGAGAGGCTACAGGCTTACAGAATGTCCTAGGCGCTCTGGCTTTCTTCTTGGCCTCATCACCACCCCGTCTGGGGGAAACTGAAGAAGGTGAAGGAAGTGGCGCGGGCTCTGAGGCCCATGGCTGTTCCACTTTATGCAGAAGGCCTCCGGCTGGGCCCTGAGTGAGGTCAGAGGAAGCTGAGTGCTCCTCCTCCTGCCCATGGCGGGCTGTGCCTGCCCAGCCCTGGACTCTTCGAGCCTTCCATCTCCCTTGGCTCTGCCGTTCTTCCCTGATGGGAAACGAAAGATTAATTTTCTCCAGCCCAACAGGATAATTACTAATACTAATTAGACATAATTACTTGAATTTGATACACTTATTTCTCGTCAGAATGGCAGCAAAGCTGAGGCAGAGCAAGTGACATGTGTGGACTGAAATGTTAGCGGCAGGGACCAAGCGGGGTAGGACTGTGGGAAGTGGCACGCGGCCTTGTCCGAGAGGCCTGTAGTGACACCCCAAGGCCCTGCCTTTCCCAGCCCATGGTCATAGTAATGAGTGTGGTCTTCATGTTCATGGAAAAAGTATGAAGGCTAGAAGTCCCCTTCCGTGTGGAATCTGCAGGAGACCTTGGTACACCCGCTGTGAAGACCAGGCCTCTTTTCTGGCCTCTGGCCTGCTGGGATTAACCCAGGCTCTGCTTGCCACCCGCCCTTCCTCCCAGCCTGATCCTTCCCCTCCCCCAGGTCGCCCCCACTCGGCCAGCAGTGCATCCCTGCATTCTGAGCGCCCTCACCGCTCAGCCTGGGCTGGCTCACGCCCTGAGGGGTTGCACCAGCGCTCCTGTTCCATTTCCAGCACTGACCAGTGGAGTGCGGCAGCTGCCCTGCCTGCCAGCGTGCAGCGTCCTGGTGAGTGGTGGGCGGCTCACCTGCTTCCCACCTCTTCTGGCATCTGCTTAAGCAACACAGAGAGGGAGCCCAGATGCCCAGGAGCCTGGAAGACTGATAGGGAGGGCCCAGGAGTCCTGCAGGGCGCACTCCAGGCACTGTGATGCAGGGCTTGATACCTTGGGCCCAGTCCCTTCTCTACATCCAGTTTACCAGCTTCTCTGGCCCCAGGCCTGGGAGTATAGGCCTGCCCTTTGTAAATCCTCCTTCCTGGTTTCCAAGCAGTGCTGGCGGCTGCTGTATCCCATCAGCCCCCGTGCAGTTGGCTCGTCAGGGCAGGAGGACCAGGAGAGCAGAGTAGGCGAGAGGCTACAGGCTTACACAGTGCACAGTGAGAGCCCTGTCTGGGCCATCACTGGCCTCCCATAGTGGAGAGGGTCCCAGTCCCTTCAGGGTTGTCCTGAAAGGCTCTCTTTCCATGTGCTGCTCCCTTGATTGGGTGTGTCTTGTTCAAAGAGCCAGAGACAGCCTCTCACACACCATTATGTTCTCCCTAAATCTCATAGCCCCCATCCCATAACTCTTGGGCCACAGACCCTTTCTGCCCTGTTTGCCCATCCCTCGAGCCCCCCAGCTCAGGGGTACTTTTGATTTTCTCCCAGGGGCCTCTCATAGACACACACACATACCTACTACATGTCCCCATCCAAGACCAAGGCCACCTTGGGGGCCAGGGGCCATTCCCTTAGGTCAGGGACCTATGGCCTGTCTGGCACTGGTGATGCCCCTCTGTTGAGTCTGGAAGGCGTTAGTCAGGGAGGGAGGGAGGGAGTCTGCCTCTAATGAAGTTTGACATTTAGTGCTGAGCGCCGGGCGGGCGGGGTGTGGGAGCGGAGCTTGATTAGCGTGCTCTAATTGACAGTAATTAGGCAGCTCCCTGATTGTTTCTAATTCTGCTATTAATTGTGAGGAGCGGGGAGTGTGATTGAGGATAAATTTGGTGCGGAGCTGCTGGGGCTTCAGCTCCAAGAGTTCCCTGGGCCGCCTTCCACCCCTTCAGGTTGCAGAAGCTCTTGCCTCTCTCTGCCTTTATTCTGCTCTGCCTAAGTTTCCAACTCTTCCAGGGTAGGAGGCTTTGGGGCTTGGAGGCTGGGCAGCCCCTGGCCTAGCTCACTTTGTGCCTAGCTCCCCCTCCTCCCACACTTGTCCACCTCTCCCCTCACCAGCCAGTGGCCCAGCTGAGTTACTCAGTTCCAGCCCCAAGCTGGAGCCTCCCCCATCTCCCCGCTCCAACCGGAAGAAGCAGCGCCGGAAAAAGAGCACCGGGACCCCCAGACCAGATGGCCCCAACAGTGCTGCTGAAGGTTAGGGGGACCCAGAGGTGGGCAGTGGGACCTGCGTGTACATAGCACCTTGAAAAGCACAGTTTCCATGGTAGACAGAGAAAACACTTTGTGTGAGTGACTTCTGGAATAGTAACTCAGCCCTCAGAGATCCTGGGCTCTTACTCAGTCTCTGCTGAGCTTTCTCCTGCCATTCCTGAGGAAAGACAGGCAGGCAGCAGACACTGCCTTAGCTGCTCTAAGGCCTCCTGAGCAGGGACCGCAGTCGGTGCCTCAAGACACGTGTAGGCTAATGCTCTCTGTAACCTTCTGGGAGCAAAGGTGTTCCAGCTCAAGATGTTCTTCTGGCCTTTCTCTTGGTGTCTGTTACCATAACACCATTCTTCCAATGTCTCCCCCTCCCCCGGGGCTTTTCTTGGTCCCCACATAACTTGCAAGTTCTCATCTCTGTTCTTATTACTGTGGGGTTGGGTGTGGGTCAAGTGAACTTCTGACAGTGATGCAAAGTCTTGTGGTCCAGAGCCTACTGTGGCCTTGGGGCCCAGAACCCCAAGGGGTAGAGGAGCTCACACAAGGGGAGACGAGAGAGGAGTTACCGGTTTACATGTGGGCAAAGGCATTTTCTTAAGGGTCCTCATATGAGGACCCCAGCAGGTGGAGATTTCAAGGACTGTGGTATCACTGAGGTGAGAGGCTGCAGGGATGGAGAAGCAACGGGACTTAGGGTCAGGGATGTCCCCGGCAGAATGCATGGCTCACCCTAGGGCCATACAAGCACCATTTCTCTCTGGCCCCCAGGACAAGTCACACTGCTCACTGGCAGTTGTTCAGGGGCAGTGGCCTCTGGGAATAGATGTGTCTCAATATCTTTTAGGGGTCCAGTGGGCAAGCACAATTCCTGGGGTCACAGTGCGAACTCCTGTGCTTGTCACTACAGATGTCCTTGGGTTCCAGTTGGTTCCCATCCTCCAGTTCCTGGAGCAAACCTCCCCACCCACTTGCCCTTCCTGCCTGTCTACACCAGGGCAGTGGGGGAGGGGCCCAGCTCCCAGGAGCCCTGTGCTGACGCCGTCCAGAATATTGGGTTTAATGAGCTGCAAAATGAGGAGGCTGCAGCTGACACGTACGGATGGCGCTCGCACCCGCCTCCTTGCCCAGCATGCGCCGTCTAGCACCCGCCGCATCCTTCTCCAGACATTTAGCTCGCGTTCCTCCAGGATGCCTCCTCATGGTGTCCATTTCTGGTGCTGTTTAGGAAGCCAAGCACGGCACCCACCATCTCTTTGGCTCCACAGGTGGTTAGAAATGGAGGGCAGGGACTCATATTGGTCTCACCCATTTTTGAGGAGGAGGAGGAAGAAGAGGAGGAGGAGTGTTGTCAAAGCAGGGTCTGGATGGAGTTGTGGCAATGGTGTGCCACTGGGTGTGTATGCTGGCACAGAGCCTGACGGTGTAAGTCCCCTCCACAGAGACAGAGGAGTCCTTTGAATTTGTGGTGGTGTCCCTCACTGGTCAGACCTGGCACTTCGAGGCCTCAACAGCGGAAGAGCGGGAGCTGTGGGTGCAGAGCGTACAGGCCCAAATCCTCGCCAGCCTCCAGGGATGTCGCAGCGCCAAGGACAAGGTTGGCATGGGTGACAGAGCCTGCTTGGAGAGCCTGGCTAGGGGGAAGCCAGTGGAGGGCTTGAGACTGACCAACTACCGTTCTCTCTCCGACCTCACGGCAGACCCGGCTGGGGAACCAGAGCACAGCCCTGGCTGTGCAGACTGTCCGCACAGCCCGTGGCAATAGCTTCTGTGTTGACTGCGAAGCTCCCAGTGAGTACCAGGCCAGTGGAGCTGGGTGTCCAGGGTTCAAGTGGCAGTGGGAAGTGGACGGTGTGCAGAGGGGGTGGCCTTCTAAAATGACCCCCTCTCTGTGTGCCACCTGCTGTATCTATCCTTCTCCCTCTGCCCATCTAGATCCAGACTGGGCCAGCCTGAATCTGGGTGCCCTGATGTGTATCGAGTGTTCAGGGATCCACCGACACCTGGGAGCTCACCTGTCCCGAGTCCGCTCCCTGGACCTTGATGACTGGCCACCCGAACTGCTAGCTGTCATGACCGCAATGGGCAATGCCTTGGCTAACAGTGTCTGGGAGGGGGCTCTGGATGGCTACTCGAAGCCAGGCCCAGAAGCCTGCAGGTAAGCCAGTGCTGCCCAGGAAGGAGACAGCCCACCCTGCTGTGGGGTAGACAGAACCCGTGGCAGTACAGCATTGGAAGGGTTAAAAGGCTGTTGCTCTGCTTGGCAGTTGGACCCTGGGGATCCCTCCTTTGCTGGTCCTGTCACTCAGGCACCTCACAACAACAGAGCCTTTTCTGAGCTGTTATCACAGGTCAGGGGCCAGCAGGAGACGCATGCGCAGGACCCATATCACTGTGCCGCTCCTGCGTCCAAGCCTGCATGCTGAGATGGGGAGAATGGGTGGTAGATAGGGTGGCCGTGGCCCCTCTAGGCCATTCCTGCTTTGTTCCAGTGCCACCAACCACTCAGAGTTCAGCCAGCTTGATAAGCCACCTCTCAGGCCTGATTCCTGCTCCCTAAGTCCCAGAGGGCTCCCTTCAATGTCCCTCTTGTCTTACTCAATGCCACCCAGTTTCTGTGATCCACTGTCCCTCTGAAGGCCCTGGAGTCCCTGGGGCTCCTCTCTGCCTTCATTCTCACCATTGCGGGGGTGCAGGGGTGTTCCCCTAGTCTCTGCCTCCTTCCTGCGTCTTGACATACACACACACACACACACACACACACACACACACACACACACACACACACACACACACACACACACACGCAGTTTGGGCTCCATCTCCTTCCTTGTCTCATGCCTTGGTGGACCTCTACTTACAGAGAGGAGAAGGAACGCTGGATCCGGGCCAAGTATGAACAGAAGCTCTTCCTGGCCCCACTGCCGAGCTCGGATGTGCCTCTGGGGCAGCAGTTACTCCGGGCCGTGGTGGAGGATGACCTACGACTGCTGGTGATGCTGCTGGCCCATGGGTCCAAGGAGGAGGTGAACGAGACCTACGGGGATGGCGATGGCAGGACAGCCCTGCACCTGTCCAGTGCCATGGCCAACGTCGTTTTCACACAGCTGCTCATCTGGGTGAGTCTGGGTACTTCTGGCCCGGCCTGCTCTCCCCTCTCAGCCTTCCAGGGCCACCTCCTCTTCCCCGATAGCTGAAGCCTTCCCTCCCACACCATGCCAACTGTGAATGTGCTTTCCCCTGCAGTACGGGGTGGACGTGAGGAGCCGTGATGCCCGAGGCCTGACCCCACTGGCCTATGCCCGCCGTGCCGGCAGCCAAGAGTGTGCAGACATCTTGATCCAGCATGGGTGCCCCGGGGAGGGCTGTGGGTTAGCACCCACTCCCAACAGAGAGCCTGCCAACGGCAACAACCCTTCTGCAGAACTGCACCGCAGCCCTAGTATCCTATGAAGCTCAGGAAGAGGCCAGAGGGACCAGAAGGACTCCACAGCCTGGAGGAGACATGGCGAAGCAGGGGTGCAGAGAAGAGGGGTGACGAGGGCGCAGGGATGAAGAGGTCTGTGATTAAGCTGCAGCAGAGCAGGGTCTGTCATTCAGCCCTCTGCCCTGTGGTGCCATTAAAGGACAGAACCCTTTGGAGGTGCCTGTGAGGAGAGGGGGGCAGGACCTCTCCCTCCTCCAGAACCCTGCCTCCTCAGGACACCTCCCATAGTCCTCCCTGCAGTGGACAGGGACACAGGACATAAGATGGGGTACCAGATGAAAGAAAGACAAGGGGCCGATCTGTGAGTCCCATGTAAAACTTGTACATTGGAATATTTATGTTCGTGTATATATACGTGGTGTGTGAGCCAATAAACCAGGCTGTATGTGTGGCCCCATTTCTCCTTTTGTGCCTCAGTACCCCTGAGCTGCTGAGAGAGCCCCTCCCCTCCAAGCTCTGCTTCTGTAGTCTGTTTTAAGGTTTCCTGGCCCCGCTCTCCTCAGTCACCGTCTAGTGTTTCTTGGCAGGGGTGATGCATGACAGGGCAAGCCTGGCCACAGGAGACAGGCTCTGCTTCCTGCTGTGTGCTGCCTTCCCCGCCACTGCCCACTTCTGAGAACTCCGTGTGCACAGTCAGCAGTGCCCTGCGGTCGCCGCACCTGCGATGGTCAGTGTTGAGGAAGGCAGTCAACAGCACACAGGAGGCTTCCCTAGGGTGGTGGGGACAGGGGCCATGTGGCTGAAAGGGGCAGGTCACAGGTGGCTCAGTGCCACCTCGACCTCCAGCAGCCTTCTGAGCTTAACCTGCCGAGCTAAGCTGGGAGAAGAGCCCAGGTGCCCACTCCTCGTGCCAAACCTCTTTATTGTTGAAAGAAAACCCAGGGAAATGCCCGTCCTAGTCTGTGAAGAATGGGAACGCTAAGTTTTGGTGCTGGATCTGTTTTCTGTCCTGGAACCACCTTACTGCATGGCCCGTTATTTCTGAAACACCTTGAGCAGGTGTCCACGTGGCAGGCCGGAGCGGTGCCGGAACACTCAGCACAGGTCAGGTAATAATCAACGCTACTGAGAGGAACCAGATTTTATTTGATTTTTTATCCACATTCCCCTTCTCAAGTGTAGTAAGGTCCTTACACGGGGCAGAGTCTGGGCAGTGTAGGTACAGGTCAGACTAGCCCCAGGCTCCCTAACAAGTTGCCTGGGCTGGCTCCCTCTTTAGCGGGCTTTCTGCCCTGCTGTTTGCCTCCTCCTCAGAACCTGACAACAGCTCTGCCGAAGACTAACCGCCTAGCCTCCACCTTGGCTTTTGTGCAGATCAGAGTTGACTGAGGTAACCCTGGCTGGGAATGAGCTAGCTCCACAGTGCATCCCAGGGTTAAATCCCTAAGCCTGACCAGCGAGAGTGCATACTCCGAATCGTGTCCTCACTAGAGTTGCTTGGGAGAAATGAACGGCCAAGGACACGCCGTCTTGGCCTCACATGAAGCGTTCAACAGCTAACTGTGACGCTGACTAGTTTGCCACTCAGCTCACCAGTGGTGGCCTGTAAGGCAGGTCAGGGGTGTGAGTGGGTTGTGCTTGGTCCCCTCCCTTCCTGGTAACTGCTTTAGCCATAACTTCTTCATCTTTATTCCTTTCTCCCTAATCCACACAAGTCCCGTTTCTCTCCTAAAAACAGTTACCATGACAGCAGCCACAAGTGGGGTTCTATAGCAGTCTTCTTTCCCCAAAGTGTCTGCAGATTCCTAGAGCCATGCTTGTGAGGTTTACTTCTCTGCCCATAATCTCTGTCTCCACCCTTCCAGAACCATCCTGGACTTGCCCTTGTCCTAACTATCTGACAGTGGCTTCTTTCAACCCATCTTTTTCTGTAGTAGAAGAGGCCGGTGGGAGCCCAGCTTCACAATGTAAATGGACAGGAGAAAACAGCTAACGTTGCAAGAACAGACAGGCAGTGGGCCTCTCTCTGCCCCAGGCCCTGGCATATAAAATAGAGGAAGACAGAGATGAGGCCGTGTGCCCCTGTAAAGGAAGCACTTCAGGTGGTGGAGCGAGCCTCCTATCCCACCCTAATCACTGACAGGACAGCCTCTTCTATGTAGAGGACTTGGACGTTCTCCAAGCTAAACTGGGGTCTCCCTTCAGTGCCACCTCTCCCAAAGAGAAGATACCAGGAGCAGACAAGTTTGCCTGTTCACAGGAAGAAGGGACACAGTGGCCCAGTGAGAGCAGGAGGTGTGGGAGTACACTGGAGGGATGCTTAGGAGTAACGAGGGAGCTGCTGATGACCACCCCCCCCCCATTGGCCAGTTCCATTTCATGTCCTTGCATGTCCTTAGGCTAAAGAGAGGCAAAGCAGTAGGATGGGACAAAGTGGGTGAGGTTCAAGGAGTCAATTTCACAGTCCCCTTTTGGGGTACAGACAGACAGAGACAAAATAGTTCCATATATACAAACTTTACATAAAATAAATAAGGAACTATGGCCCCAGACTGGTATCACCAGGACCTCCCCCCCTGTCAGAAGTTGCCCCCTCAGGGCACTTAGCTGTGGAACCGGCTGAGTCCTGGGCACTTCATATCCCCACCTCAGGAATCCACTTCTGCTCCAGAAGCTCTCTGGGATCAGAATGAACGCTGCATCCCTGAGACCCCTGGTCCTGAGGTCTCTAGAACAGTCTCTGGCCGAATACTCATGCCGCAGTCCTGGGAACACGCTGGTCTTTCCCAGAACAGAGTCCACCAGGCCCCTCTAGGCTGCAGCACCCAGTGAGTCTTGGGCAGGCACAGGTTCAGATCCGTTGACTTCCGGTCCCCGGGAGCTTGGTCATGGCCGGGACCCCTGCTCCATCTGTTGGTGCTGGCTGCGCACAGCAAACCTGTTGACGTGCACAGGTATGGGCACTACGATCTTGGGGTTTCTCACGGGCTCCCCAGAACGGCTGCTCACATTGCCAGCCTTGATTCGCTTCCACTTGGCCCGGCGGTTCTGAAACCAGATCTTCACCTGCACCTCGCTGAGCTTGAGGGCGTGGGCGATCTGGGAGCGCTCGGTCAGACTCAGGTATTTCTTGCAGTGAAACTCCTTCTCCAGCTCCAAAAGCTGCTCGCTAGTGAAGGCTGTGCGCCGCCTTCGGCTTTTCCCCCCAGGCGTGGTGACCCCTGTGGCCACTGGTGTCCCCTCCTCTGCGCCAGTCCCCAGGCTTCCCTTTAGCTTCGGTTTAGGTCCCAGAAGAGCCCCTGGGCCCCCTGCAGAACTGTCCAGGAAGCTGTCCTCGCTGTCACCGCCTGAGCCTTCTTCCTCCGGCTCGCTGCCTGCTGGCTCTCCTGCTGGGGGCTCCAGCTTCTCCTCATCTGAGCTGTACACCTTCCCCTCTGCTGTGGGGGTAGAGAGGGATGGGGTAGAGAAACGATGGATGAAGAAGGAAGGGCAAGGAGAAGGTGGTTTAGAAAGGACCGGTGAAAGCATGGTCAGGAATGATCAATTGGCAATAGAAAACAACGGAGTCAGAGAGGAAGAGATGGGTCAGAAGGAGACAGGACGCACATCCAGTGGGCAACAGGAAAGGTTTAGGAGAGACAAAGAATGGGAAAACAGTCTTTAACCAGCAGGCTTCACTATGGAAAAGTAAGGAGGCAATGTGGATGACAGTGACTCCTCAACGTTCCCACCACTCCATTGCGTGCTCCCCACAGCCTCCCAGGTACCAAGTATGGTACCTATCCAGGGTTCAGTGTTGAACGTATACCAAGCTTCCAAACCTAGCCCTACAGTCCCAGGGCTGGCTGGGAGGAGCTGCACATAGTCTTTGTGTCCCCCAAGGCGTCCTCTATGGGCCCAAGAGCAAGAGGTACCCTGACTCTCGACTCCCAAGTCTTGTCTGCTTGGTTCCTGTTCTTAATTAAACCTCCCTGTTAGGAAAGCACTGCCCCTCTTTATCTGTGGCCACACCTTCTGTCACTTGCTGCCCTGGTCCCCTGGCTCAACCTTTAATTTTAGCACACTGTCCTCTCTCTCTCCTGCTCAGGCCCTCCTGGCTAAGGTTGCGTGCACAGCACCAACAGAAGCTTCTCGAGGACCCATAAGAAGAGCTTG
The DNA here is from genome assembly GCF_021556685.1 of Rattus norvegicus. Lineage (NCBI taxonomy): Eukaryota > Metazoa > Chordata > Mammalia > Rodentia > Muridae > Rattus > Rattus norvegicus. The sequence continues at coordinate 11,544,033 of NC_141537.1, read as the reverse complement.
GTGGGGGGAGGGTTGGGAGGGGAACACCCATAAGGAAGGGGAGGGGGGAGGGGGATGTTTGCCCGGATACCGGGAAAGGGAATAACACTCGAAATGTATATAAGAAATACTCAAGTTAATAAAAAAAAAATATATATATATAATTAAAAAAAAAAAGAAGAGCTTGGTGTGCACAGGGAAGGGCAGAGGGAACAGCAGGGGGCAGAGGCAGACAGGAGAGAAGAAACTAGAGAAGGGAATGTGGGAAGACATTTTTGACTCCCAGTGGGTGACTGTTATCCCAGGGTATAAACATTTTAATCTTCAGTCAGTTCTAAAGGTAAACCAGTCACCGGCTCTATCATATCCACGGATGTCATGACTTCAAATGCTTTCAGGGTTGGGGAGATAGCTCGGCAGGTAAATGCTTGCTGTACAGGCACAAGGAACTCAGTACAGATCTACAGCGTCAACATAAAGAGGAAGTTGGTCAGGCATGGTGGCACGTGCTGTAACCCTAAATATATGTAGGTCAGGCAGATCCTGGGGGCCTACCAGCTAACCAATACGGTTGAAACAATAAGCTCTAGTTTCAGTGAGAGACTCTGACTCCAATAGATAGATACATAGATAGATAGATGATAGATAGATACATAGATGATAGATAAATACATAGATAGATGATAGATACATAGATAGATGATAGATAGATACATAGATAGATAGATAGATAGATAGATAGATAGATAGATAGATAGATAGATAGATAGATAGATAGACAGATACATAGAGACATAGATGGATGGACAGATGGACAGACGGACAGACAGACAGAGTAGATGGCCAAAGAGATGCTATCGTGGGGGCTGCTGTCAACCAAGCCTGATGACTTGCATTCATTCCTGGAGATTCACATGGAGAGAGGAGAATACTTTCAAAAGTTGTCCTTACTGCCACACAAACACTTTAACACATGCACACACACACACACACATACCCAGTGACACACAATTGAAAATTACTTAAAACAGTCAGAAGATGGAGAACCGATTTGAGGAAGAAATCCTGGCGTCGACCTGCAGCTTCCACATGAACCCATGCAGTCTAATCCTGCATAGCCTGCACACGTGTCCACACTACCCACACTCGCACCACACACGCAGTCATCTCCTTTAAATATTTTTTCGGTGCTTCAGTTTTATGAACTCCTTTGTTTTCTGCCTATGGAAACAACAGAAATCCAAAAGACAGCCCACCTTGTATAGGAAGAACACCAGGGCGCTGTAACTTGGGGGTTCAGTGAAGCTACGACTGCATGAAAATTAGGGTTGCACACCCAACCCACATCACACACTTACACTCCCGAGGCATGTTCAGAGCTGAGGCCACAGCTCAGAGCAGACTGGATTCCGGGCATAGTGACTGGTGTGTGAGAGAAGGCATGTACAGAGGCACCCGGCAGGCAGGCAGATGGCAATGGTCCCGGCTTATCGAGGCCCCTCACAGTGGGCCTGTAGTCAGCAACCTGTTTGCTCCCAGTGAGTCCACACCTTGGTCCTTCATGCCTGCTCCTTTTCCTCAGGATCCCTGGAGACTTTTGCCCCCGACTCCATCACTACAGTCAGCATCTTCATGTCGCCCCTGCCCAAGCTTGCAGCAGCCCAGTCAGTCTCCAAACTTCCCATAAGCAGCTTGCTATTCAGGTGCCTCGTGCTGGCTAGAAAAAGTGCCAGCCACCAAGGATGTTGCAAACAAACATGGATGATAAACCTGACCACACTCAGTCAGTCACCCTTCCTTCCTTACCTCAGCCCTGGCCACAGACACGGCAAGATTTAGCGCCTGGGGGCTAGAGAGATGGCTCAGCTGTTAAGAGCACTGGCTGCTCTTGCGGAGGAGAATCAGGGTTCTAGTCCCAGTACCCATCAACAACCATCTGTAACTATATCCAAGAGCTCTGATGCTCTCTTATGGTCTTCATGGGTACTGCATGCACACGGAGCAGACATACAGGCACTCTTATGCATAAATAATAGAATCAAAAGCAATCTTTTGTTGGAAATTCAGAACATGGGTGCACTCCTTCCTCTTGCTAAGGGGTCTTGTTCACATTTTTCTTATTTCCACAGACTCAGATTTCTCAAGTCCCAAATGGAAATCTCAACCTCTCTCCAACCTTCTCACCTAGGCATGCTTCCCCATTTTTAAACTCCACCATGAAACCACTCGTTACTTCTCCTCCCATGGTCCCATCCAACTCCCCCCACCACACACACACCACACACACACACCACACACACATACCACACACACGTACCACACACACACCACACACACACACCACACACACATACCACACACACGTACCACACACACACATACCACACACACGCACCACACACACACCACACACACACACCACACACACCACACACACACACACCATACACCACACACACACACACACACCACACACACATACCACACACACGCACCACACACACACACACCACACACACGCACCACACACCACACACACACACACCATACACCACACACACACACACATACACCACACACACCACACACCACACACACACCACACACACACACCACACACCACACACACACATACCACACACCACACACCAAACACACACACCACACACACACCACACACACCGCACACACACATACACACCACACACACACCACACACACACACCACACACACCACACCACACACACACCACACACACACACACCACACACACACACCACACACCACACACACACATACCACACACCACACACCAAACACACACACATACACACCACACACACACACCACACACACACACCACACACACACACACACCACACACACACATACCACACACACACCACACACACACACACCACACACCACACACACACATACACCACACACACACACACACATACACCACACACACACACACACCACAACACACACACACACACACACACACAGAGACAAATCTGCCTTTCAGATCTGCCCAGAGCTGGGCCCTTTCTCTCCACCTTCTCACCAACCTGGCTCCTTCTAAAGGTTTTCCTATCTTCTGTCCCCACCTGACCCCAGGTCAGAGAGTCCTCTCTGTCAGAGACATCCTACTCCTTCCAGACCAAGCATGGACTCCTTCCTCTGCTCCTTGAAATTGGCTCTTCTTCCTTCATCCTCTTGGAATTAAGATGCTCTTGGGCTCATCTGCTGCCACAACATGTGACACCTTACACTATTCACTTTGTCCGTAAAAGCTATGTCTCAAGCTGGAGAGGTGGCTCAGCAGTTAAGAGCACTGGCTACCCTTCCAGAGGTCCTGCGTTCAATTCCCAGCACCCACATGGTGTCTCACAACCACCTGTAACAGGATGTGATTCCCTCTTCTGGCACATGGGTGTACATGCAGAGAACTCATACATTCATAAATAAGTAAATCTAAAAAAAAAAGCCTATGTCTCTTCCTATTAGAATATAAGCTTCACGAAAATATGGGTTTCAGTCATATCTTATTCACAGGTGTGGCTTTGGTATCTTAAAAATTACCTATAGGGTTGGGGATTTAGCTCAGTGGTAGAGCATTTGCCTAGCAAGTGCAAGGCCCTGGGTTCGGTCCCCAGCTCCGAAAAAAAGAAAAGAAAAAAAAAATTACCTATAAAGTAATCATGTAATAAACACTTAACATAATAAAATGGCTATTTCCAGCAGGTACATGCACTCCCACCCCCATCGATTCCCTTCTTGGTCTCTTCTAAGATACCTGCTTTAACTCTACACAGCCCCAGCACCAGAACAGACCCCCTCTTCTTCTTCTATTACCCTACCCTCTGTCCAGCATGCCTCAGACCTTCCCATACACAGAGGAATGCCACAGGATCTTCAGGTGCTAAGAGAAATGAACAACGTTTCCAACGCCATTACTAAGTTCTGTGGTTTCAATTTTTTAAAACATACTTTGTTGTAATTCATAATATGTTAACAAAATTGTCTCCCAATAGTGCAGTGTTTTAAACAGTGTTAAAAAGGCAGAAACTGGATTTCAGGGCTTGAAGGATGGAATCATTTAGTACAGTGCCAAGCCCTCAGGGGGCGTCCAATAAATCTAAATTGATTATGATTGAGAGGAGGCTCCCAGCTCCTCGGTCTGGCAGAGCCCTTCTGAGATAATCTCATCCATCCCTCTGTCTTCAGACAGACCCAGAAACTCCAGCCCACACAAGCAGGCCACCCTCAGTGCCGCTTTTAAAGCCACACATGGAGTGAGGGTTCATGCCCTCTCTCTGTTTCTTGATCCCGGTGGGACACTGAGTGGCAGGGCCAAGAGTTTCTGTCTGCGCCTTTATGATCGTGACATTGAAGACTCTGATAAGCTACCTCTAGATCAGGGTGGGGGTGGGGCAGCTGAGAGAAACACACAGCCACCAGCCTCAAAGGACAGCTTTTGGAACAATGAAGAGATCCACAAGAGGGGAGAGGGGAAGGGAAACGCAGGCTGCAGAAAGGAGGCTGAAGCCGAGTGAAGTGGCAGAGAAATGAAATGGTGGACCAGACAGAGTGAAAGGAAGGTTTTCCTAGAGACAGAGATGATGGCGGTGGGGTGTTAAACAGTACCGCCCCGCCCCCGAGCACTGACTTGTGAGATGTGCTCTGCTGTCTCTTGCTCTTTGCTCCACCAGAAGAGGGCGCACTGAGAACCGGGACGGGGTCAGCAACCAGGAATGAATGAACTACTCAGGGTACATGGAAGAAGGGCAGGCAGGCAGCCCGCGTAGGTTACCATTCCTCATAACTTAGTTAAGAAGGAAATGCAGGGGCTGGAGATGGCTCGTCACAACCACCCACAACCCCAGCTCTAGTGGATCGGATGCCCTGGTTTGACCTTCTTGGGCCTCGAGGATGTACGTGGTACACGTACACACATGCAGCCAAAACATGCACACATACAATAAAATGAATAGATAAAGATGGGAGGGAGGGAGGGAGGGAGGGAGGAAGGGAGGGAGGGAGGGAGGGAGGGAGGGTAAAATGCATCTGGGTGTGGTGTACACACCTTTAATCCCAACACTTGGGAAGCAGAGGCAGGCAGATCTTTATGAACTCAGGGCTAGTCTGACACACACAGTGAGTCTCTCAGCCAGGGCTGTAAAATAAGACCCTAGTTTTAGCAAGAAAGGAAATGCAAGCTAGTCCCATCGCTCTGCTTTATAATGAATATTAATGGTGAAAGAGTCAAGACAAAAAGAACACACATTTTTGTTGATGACTGAAAACTAGCAGAAGAGGCGAGGCTGTTGCTTCCTCAAGAAGAAGTCTCTCTCAAAGGAGCTCTGTGCCTGGAGCTCACCATGGAGGCCGGGCTGGCCTTGACCTTGCAGCTCCTGTTTCTACCTCCTGAGGGATGCCTAGCTGTCAAACCTTCCTGATGAACTTTTTTCTTTACCAAGTTTGATTTAGAGAAATTGGACTAGATAGATGTAAATTTCCAGATGAAAATGGACTTAGTTAACAAAACAAGATGTAATGTGGTTCAATGTCTTTTTCACTATTTATTTTGATTGTATTGCTGCTTTGCTTTTGTTTTTGTTTTTGTTTTTTTGTTTTGGCTTGGTTTGGTTTTATTTGGAGGCCTTGTCTCTCTAAGTAGTCCTGGCTGTCCGGGTTCTTTCTCTATAGACCAGGCTGGATTCAAACTCACAGAACTCTGCCTGCTTCTGCCTCCCAGGTGCTGGGATTAAAGGCGTGAGCTATCATGGCTGGCTTACATTAACATCTTTTTTATGATTTATTTATTTTATGTGTGTGAGCACACTGTAGCTGTCTTCAGACACACCAGAAGAGGGCATTGGATCTCATTACAGATGGCTGTGAGCCACTATGTGTTTGCTGGGAATTGAACTCAGGACCCCTGGAAGAGCAGTCAGTGCTCCTAACCACTGAGCCATTTCTCTGGCACTACCACCCCGCCCCCCATTAACATCCTATAATGGAAAATAATGATTCTGTGGAGGAAATCTTCAACAAAATGAAAAAGGGTTTCAAATGCGAGTAACCTAGCTGTCCTAGGGAGGTGTCCAAGCAGGCAGAAAGGTCACCTTGTGTGTGTGGACTGGTGCCAGAGTGTGCTAGGCTCCCTGTGAGTCCAGAGCCTGTGGAGAAACCTCTCTGTCTCTGGCTGGTTAGTTGGAAACAGGCAGAGTTTGGATGGTTCGTCATGGAGTTCCTATCCTGGGAACTGGAAATCACAAAGCTTGGACTACAGTTGCACAGAGAGCTGATGCAAGACACAGACACTCATATACACACACACTCACTCTCACATACTCACAGTACACACTCTCACACGCACACACACACACTCGAGTGCACACACACACATGTGCACACACAGGCACACACACATGCACATACGCACTCTCACACACACACTGAATCCAGACACCATACTCACGCTGTGCACACAGTATGCCCACATGTGGACAGTGGCTGCTTCCCACAGCAAGGGCAGTGGCTCCAGAGACAGAGGAGGCCCAGGGAGGGGAAAGACCAAGCAAATGACAACAGGCAATGAAGGAACACTGAGAGGGGGAGATCCAGTGGTTATCCAGTAACAAGTAAGGAGCCCTGGGAGCATACGTGTAATGTTATACAGACCAAGCAGGGATAGTTAGTAACATGTGTGACCGTACATGTGTGCGTGCATAACAGTTAATGAAAAAAGGTCATGAACTGGAGAGAGAGCAAGGTGAGTATATGAGGGGGTTGGGAGGGAGGAAAGGGGCTATGGTGTAATTATATTATAATCTCAAAAGTAAATGAGGAAAAGGCTCCATCAGGCTAGGGAGGAGCTCAACAACCACACACCGCCTATGGGAGCCATTTCCCCAGTGGACAGATGCAAAATGTTGAGGTGGGCGTGGAGGCGCATGCCTGAAATCTTGGCACCAGGGAGGTCAAGGCTGGATGGTGTTGAGTCTGAGGCCAGCCCTGGCAGCCCCAGACTCGCCTGCTAATGGTGGAAACCTGCACTGGAGTCACCAAGGATGAGGAGGTGAGGGAGCATCTTCAGACTTATTCCCGGGAACACTCCCAGAGTGGGTGTTTACAGTGATCCCAGCTAAGACTCCTCCCTACTTCCTAGCCATTCATCCTTTCCCTGGCAGGTGGGGTCAATTCTCCAAAGTACTTTCCAGTCCTCAGAGCCCTAGTCAGCCAGGTGCCATGGCTGAACCCCTCCTCTGTAAGCCAGAACTGTCTCCCATGTGTGACGTACCAGGCCCCTTCCAGCTCTTTCTTTGCTCATCCCTTGGACTCGCACAGGGTCAGCAAGCCACTGTCTCTGGAACTTGATATGTCGTAAGGAGCCTCCCTGTCTTCCCACCCCTCCACATTCCTTGCAGGACATTCACTAGATCACTGCTGTCCTGCCTTGTGACAAGCTTTGTGACAAGCTCGGGGTAGTTCTGAGTCCCCATGTGTCCCGTTAGTTTTTCCATCTCGACACAAACTAGAACTGTCTGAGAAGAGAGACTCCAATGGAAGGACTTCCTCTATTATATTGGCCTTGGGTATGTCTTTGAGGATATTTTCTTGGTTAATGGTTGGGAGGATCCAGACAGCTTTGGGCAGTGGCACCCTTGGGTGGGTGATCTTGGGTTCTATGAGAAAGCAGGCTGAGCAAGCCGTGAGAAGTAAGGCAGTAAGTAAGCAGCCCTCCTCCGTGGCTTTTGCTTCAGTTCTAGATTGAGTTCTTGTCCTGGCTCCCCTGGTGATAGACTGCGATTGAGGCATATAAACCCTTTCCTCCCCAGATGACTTTTGCTCAGAATGTTTAATCGCAACATCAGAAAGCCATACCTTTTCAGTGCTGGCAACCTTTCCGGGTACTCTAATATGACCACTACCCAGAATGCTCTTGTGTAACCTTGGGCTTTCCATGTGTGTTTTCTGTACCTCGAGCCGCTTGCTGCTCGCTCCCCTCTATCGGTGCAGTCGCAGTCACTAGCCCCGTTTCCAGGTAAAGGGAATGGGATTTCCTAAGCCCCACAGCCAGGGACATTGCACCATACCCCTGCAGCTCAGTCTAGGAAACCCCTGCACTCATCCCGGCCCTTCCAGCAAATTCCACCCCACCCCACTTGAGGTCACAGCTCTTTCCCAGCTGCCCCCCTCCACCCTGCAGTAGAAAGTAATTTTTAAGATTTTTGTTTATTTTCATGTGTGTGACTGTTTTGCCTGCAACCGTGTTTTTGTACCACGTGTGTGTGCCTGATGCGCAAGGAGGACAGAACACCAGATCGCCTGAGGATGCAGTTACAGACAGTTGTGAGTCACCAAGCGGGTGCTAGAAATTGAAGCCAGGTCCTCTAGAAAAGCAGCCAGTGCTCTTGACTGCTGGAGCCACCTCTCCAGCCCTAAATAACCCTCTTATCAAATTCAAATGCAACTCTGATTTCCTTCACATACACATAGGCTCTAATTTAATTACCAAATCACACCGAATGCACTCACAGATGAGTCCTGGAATTGCCACAGAGGAGGGCCTGTCACTGAGCACCGTGTTGTTTTTAGCAGGTGAGTTTTCCTATCATTCCCGAGGCAGAATTCCCACCCAAGTTATTCTTGCCCTTGCTAGCTTGGGTGATGGAATCTTACCACTTAGCTTTTCTTTTCTTTGAAAACGTATTTCCTAAGTCTGGGGAGGTTGCTCGGTGGCTAAGGGCACCTCTTGCAGGCCTTCAGTTCTGAGTACCCACTTCAGGTGGCTCACCATGTCTGGGTTCATCGAGGTCCCCTGTGGACATCTGCATTCACATGTACGTATCCACAGGCAGGTGCACACTAACACTCATGTAGTGGTTTGAATAGGTTTGTCCCTCATAGACTCATGTGTTGGAATACTTGGTCCAAGTAGCAGCACTATTAGGAGCTATGGCCTTGTTGGAGGAGGTGTGGCCTTGGAGTGGGTGTGGCCTTGTTGGAGGAAGTGTGTCTCTGTAGGGGATAGGCTTTGAGACCCTCCTCCTAGCTGCCTGGAAGACAGTCTTCTCCTGGCAGACTACCTCTTCTACAAGATGTAGAACTCTCAGCACCTCCAGTGCCATGTCTGCCTGAACACTGCCATGTTTCCCACCTTGATGGTAATGGACTGAGCCTCTGAACCTGTAAGCCAGCCCCAATTAAATGTTGTCCTTTGGGCTGTAGAGGTGGCTCAGTGGTTAAGAGCGCTGACTGCTCTTCCAGAGGTCCTGAGTTCAATTCCCAGCAACCACATGGAGGCTCACAACCATCTGTAATGGGATCTGATGCCCTCTTCTGGTGTGTCTGAGGACAGAGACAGTGTACTTATATATAATAAATAAGTAGGGCTGGAGAGATGGCTCAGTGGTTAAGAGCACCCGACTGCTCTTCCAGAGGTCATGAGTTCAATTCCCAGCAACCACATGGTGGCTCACAACCATCTGTAAAGAGATCTGATGCCCTCTTCTGGTGTATCTGAAGACAGCTACAGTGTACTTATATATAATAAATGAGTAAATAAAAAAAATTAAAAAAAATAAATAAGTAAATCTTTTAAAAAATGTTATCCTTTATAAGAGTTGCCTTGGTCATGGTGTCTCTTCACAACAATGGAAACCCTAAGACAACACACACACACATACACACACACACACACACACACACACACACACACACACACACACAAAATTAAAAGTAAGTTTTTAAAAAGAGAAAGTGTTATGGTGGTACACACTTGTAATCCCTGCATCCAGGAAGCAGAGGCAGGAGGATGCTGAGTTTAAGAGCCAGCCTGAGCTACAGGTTAAGATTCTGTCTCAAAAAGGGGGGAGGGGCTAGGCTGGAGAAATGGCTCAGCCCTTAAAGGCTGGGCTCATAACCAAGAAAAGGGGGTGGGGAAGACTGGAGCTGTAGCTCATTTAAAGGGTTTGACTAACGTACATGAAATCCCAAATCTGATCGCCAGCACTGCATGAAGCTGCATGTTTAGCCACATGGTGAGCTGAGAGCCAGTCAGGAATACAGCAGTCCCTGTCTCAGAAGTTAAGAACACTGCTCTTCCAGAGGGTTTGGGTTTGCTTCTCAGCACCCATGTTGGGCGGCTCAAAAATGTGTTGGCCTTCCTTCTGGGGATCTGACACCCTCTTTTGGCCTCTTCCAGAATCACACTCATCACACTCATGTTGCAGATACACACACACACACACACACACACACACACACCACACACACACAATTTTTTTTTCTAGAGCTGAGGACTGAACCCAGGGCCTTGTGCTTGCTAAGCAAGCGCTCTACCACTGAGCTAAATCCCCAACCCACAAATTTTTTAAAAATATTTATTTATTTATTTTTCATGTATGTGAGCACACTTGTCGCTGTCTTCAGCCACACCAGAAGAGGGCACCAGATCCCATTACAGATGGTTGCGAGCCACCATGTGGCTGCTGGGATTTGAACTCAGGATCTCTGGAAGAGCAGTCAGTGCTCTTAACCACTGAGCCATCTCTCCAGTCCCCACACACACACAATTTTTAAAAATGTAAAAGCTGGTTATGGAAACAGGCTCACTTTAGTATCAAGTTCTGTATTTTCTTCTACTCTGCATCAGCCTTTGAAGGGCAGAAGTTTTCTAACTCTGCCTTCCTCATTGTGGGTCTGTGTCTCAGAGCCTCCCGGGTCTCTTCTCCATCCTCCGATGGCCCCTGAGGAATCCGAGCTTCTTCCCACTAGTATTCCTTCCCCACCCTGACAGGCACTAGATTAGAAGTTGCTTTGTCTTATTTCTGGGCCAGTTGTCTCCCTTCTTTTTCGCACTTTCTTTAGGGCCTCCCCTCTCCTGGGCTGCCCAGAACCAGGTAGCCAGTCAACACATTCCTCTGTGTTTCTGAACTCAGGCTAGCCTGTGGCCGGATGGGACCAAGAACGACATACTATCCCCCAAGCCTTAGTGTCATCCTGAATTGTACACTCAGGGATCTGAAGCAGGGATTGTGACAGTCGAGAGCTGCTGGTGCTGTGCCCTCTCCACCTCTCTCTCTAGATGAAGACAGTGCCTTAAGGGAAGCCAGGGAAGCTTCAGGTCGAGGTCGAGGTCGAGGTCGGAAGACCTAACACCATCTGCAGTTTTGGATGTGTCCAGATGCTGTGTAGTTGCTTGAATCAACAAATGGCTGTCTTTTGTTAAGACAGTGGTTCAGCAGTTAAGAGCATTGCTGCTCTTCTGGAAACCCTAGGTGTGGTTCCAAGTACCCATACCCAGGGTCATGCCACACCCACGTCACAAGTCTGGTTCCAGGGGATCTGATAGCACATGGAACACATACACACACTCAAAACACACACTCAAGCACACACATACATATAACAAAATAATAAATAAATGCTTTTAAAAATCGAGGTTGAGCTATCGTTACAAGCAGTTCATGGGGAGTCACTAAATAAATGCTGTCACAAACCTTTAATCCCAGCATTCGGGAGGCAGAGGTAGGCAAATCTATGAATTTGAGGCCAGCCTGGTCTACAAAGTAAGTTCCAGGACAGTCAGAGCTACACAGAGAAAACTTGTCTAGGCTCGGGGGTGGGTAGTGAGGTAGGGTGGGGCTTTGGAGGTGGAAGCTCTCTGGAGAAGCAGCAGCAGTCAGCAGACTGCAGACAGACCGAACCCTCCACCCCACACCTACAACACTCCATGCAAAACAGCCCTGCCTTGTGCCCTGGGGCTGTTCCTCCACACAGCGCCTTGGCAGGAATTCATTTGGACTTTGAACCTCTCCGTAACCCACCGGCTTTGAGTTACTGTCATCCAATCAATAGCATCGAACTGAAACACACACCTGAGGGCACAGGAGTTCTGAAGAAGAGGAAAGGCAGGAAGGGAGGAGAGATCAGGTCCTAGGGGGGCACAGGAGAGAAACAGAGAGCTTGAGGCTAAAACCGGAGACCACTAGGACGCCTTCAGAAGAGAGAAAGCCACACACATGTACGGGCATGGTGCCTTGCCTCTGTAATCCCAGGACTTGAGAGGCTGAGGCAGGAAGACCATGGCTCAGTGCTAGCCTGGCCTATAAAGTCAGTCCGTACCCTCTCCACAAAGCAAGGGAAGGCAGAGGTCAATTTGAACCTGTATCAGTCCGCGTGGTTTTCCATTCTGCCTGTCTCCTACAAAGTCCTCAGACTATTGTGTCCACCGCCACCCCAGAAATAATGGTACCTTGTTTTATGCCACTCCCGGTAAAGAGATCTCTCACAACAGAATGTTGTAGAAAGCTACCATCTGAGAGCTAAGATGATGATTCTTTACCTTCAGTTAATTAATTTTTTTTTTTTTTGGTTTTTTTTTCGGAGCTGGGGACTGAACCCAGGGCCTTGCGCTTCCTAGGTAAGCGCTCTACCACTGAGCTAAATCCCCAGCCCCAGTTAATTAATTTTTAATTTATTTTTCTGTGTATAGGTGTTTTACCTCAATAAATATCTGTTTACTACATGCACGCCTGGTGCCCATGGAGACCAGAAGACAGCGCTGGATTCCCCTGGTATTGCAGTTCCTAAAGGTTGTAGCTTTCATGTGGGTGATGGGAACTGAACCCCGTGCTCCTAACTGCTAAGCCACCTCTCCAGCACCCCCCTCCCACCCCCACAGGTTCTCATAGCTCTAGGCTAGCCTCAAACTCTTTACTGTTTGTTAAGGATGACCTTGAGCTTCTTTTTTTTTTTTTTTTTTTTGGTTCTTTTTTTTCCCCGGAGCTGGGGACCGAACCCAGGGCCTTGCACTTCCTAGGCAAGCGCTCTACCACTGAGCTAAATCCCCAACCCCGACCTTGAGCTTCTAATCCTGCCTCTACCTCCTCCCAGCTTAGATTCAAGGCCCACACCGCCACACCTGGTTCTGGGATCTGGCTCCGGGCTTTCTTTATACACGCTAGGCAGAGTCTGGGGCTCAGCTACACCCACAGCCCTCAGCCGTACTTCCTTTACGCCCAGCACTCGGTGTAGGGCCTTCCTGTTTGTAACGGAGAGATAGCACCACAGCCCTCTTTCTCGGATAAAGGCCACTGGGGCCTCACAGGTTAACCTTGAGTGTCTTCCTCAAAGCAGCAACCCTGGCTCTGAGCTCATCACTCCCAGGTACAACCTGTGATGTTCCAGTGTTATCTGACATAAAGGCTGAACTGGACAGGCAACCATAGAAAGGCCAGGCCCAGACTCTCCAACCCAGCTAGCATCTCCTGCTCTTGCCGCCCTCCTCCATCCACACCAGGCACACATGAAACCCACACCCAGTGCTCAACCTCACAGCCATCTCCTCAGTCTCTGATCATTAACCCAGTCTTAAACCCAGGCCTGGCATCACCACACTATGTACAGAGCTGGCCTGCCCCTGCCCAGCTGGCTACTCCACATTGGGAAGCGCAGAAGACTCCTTGTTCAGGGTGCCTTTAACATATATTAAATATTACACACACACACACACACACACGCACGCACGCACACACACACACATGCATGCACGCACCCATGCACATGCGTGCACACACACACACACACACACACACACACACACACACACACGGGTATCAGTATCAGATGAGGCATTAGGTCATCTAGAAGAGTTACAGATAGTCGTGAGCCACCACATGGATGCTGGGAACTGAATCCAGGTCCTCTGCAAGAGCTGCAAGTGATCTTAGTGGCCGAGCCATCTCTCCAGTCACCATCCCTGCCCCCTTTAATAAAAGAATCAATAGAGGTAACCTTAAGGATCAAGCAGAATTGTAAACCAGGCTTGGTGGCTTGCACGTCTAACCTCAGCTAATGGAGAGGCCACGGCAGGTGAGTTATGAGCTGTGGGCTAGCCTAGAACTGTGAGAGCCACTGAATCTTTTCAATAAATGGACAAATGAGCAAGCAAACAGGAGGCTCAAGCACATTGAGAGCCCAGTGCCTGTACAGCCAGAAACCGTTAACCATAACTTACTCCAAAGCCCTGATTTCACTGAGGAGGCAGGAGAGAGGTGATGTGGCCAACGTCTCAACGTTGTGTCCGTACGCAGGATTCCGGCACTCGGGGCTTTGCACAGTCCCTCCCTACAGCTCCCCATGAAAGTTCTAGCTTCACCACAACCCCTGTTCTGACCCCCCTTTTCTGCACTTCACAGTTTGGAAAGCTGCTGCTGCTGGTCAGAGCGTGTTTTGTTTGTCTCACCCTTTGACCAGCATGGGGCTGTCTCTCCCGAGGACACCTGAATTCAACCATCTCCCTTAACCTGTCTTTTCTCAAAACAGTCCCCACTGCCAAGAGTGCCTCCAAATTCCTCCAAGCTGGTAACTCTTCCCCTATGTTCAGAGTTTGACAAAGGCTGCCAGCCCCTCCTGTGCAGCAGGAACCCAGGCTTCCCCTCTTCTGTGCACACACGCGGCTCATCTCTACCTCCAAGGCCAGCTCACACACAGCCACTTCTCCCCACCCAGCCAGCCTTTGCCTCATACCCTCTAAATCAGCGATTGGTTCTTAGCCTTCCTAATGCCGTGAGCCTTTAGTCCAGTTCCTGGTGCTGTGGTGACCCCCAACCACAAAATTGTTTTTGGTGCTGCTTCGCTACTGTAATTTTGCTACTGCAGTGTGAGTATCTGTGTTTTCCAATGGTCTTAGGCAACCTGTGAGACAGGGCTGTTCAGCCCCCAAAGGATGGAAACCCGTAAGTTGAGGACTGCTGCTCTAAGTAATGTCCTCGCTTCTACCTCAACTCCTCTCTCGGCATGCCCACACGAATCTCTTTCTCTGTGATTCCGATTTCCTGATGTCAAGTCAGCTCATGGAAAAGACCCAAAAGACTGCAGCTTCTTAGAGCAGCCTCGAGCTCAACACAACACTTTGCTCATAATATTATCATAGCCTCCCTCTCTTCTTTCCAACTGAAATATTTCCATCATCATCACGCAGCAGCAGCATCTGGAGCACTGAGAGGGAGGTCGCTGTATAGTCCTCGCTGGCCTGGGACTTCTATGTAAACCAGCCTGGCCTCAAACTCACAGGAATTCATCCACCTATCTATGCCTCTGGAGAGCTGGCATTAAAGGCATGCACCACCTGCCCAGACATTATTCTTGTTATTATAATTATTATTTCTTCTCCTCCTTCTCATCCTCTCTCTTCTCCCCCCTTCTTTCTTCCCATATCTCTTTTGACACAGGGTCTCATGTAGCCCAGGCTGACATCAAACCTGTTCGAGAACAAAAATATCCTTGAATCCCTCCCTCCCTGTCTGGCTGGTTCCTCCCACTGTTCCCAGTACAATCTTCCTGCCCCTTACTCTGAGAGGAACAACTTTCTTCCTGACCCAGGAAGTGGTGGCACACACCTTTAATCCCAGGCAGAGGCAGGAAATCTCTGAGTTCCAGTCAAGCCTGGTCTACAAAGTTAGTTCCTGGATGGCCAGGGTTGCACAGAGAAACCCTATCCTCAAAAACCTAAAAAAAAAAAAAAAAAAAAAAAAAAAAAAACCAAAGGAAAGGAATTCTCTTCCTAATCTTCTGTAATATGCACCTCTACAGCTGTGTGTGCATCACAGAAGCTACTCATCCCCACGAAAATCCATGCAGCACAGCGCCATTCCAATCCCCCAGCAAAAGTCTCCAGGGCTGCCAGACACTTTGAGATTTGTCCCTCCTTTGGGGATCTTCATGAACTTTGTACCATGAATTCCCTGGGTGGTAGATAAAACCAGCCAGCCCCTTCTCAGCTATGAAACAGAGTACATGTTTATACTAAAATCACAGTGACAGGAGCTGGAGGGGTGGCTTGGGGGCTAAGAGTGTTTACTGCTTTTGGAGAGGACCGAGGTCAGTTCCTAAGCCATGTGTGGAAGCTCACAAGAGCCTATAACTCCAGGTCCAAAGGATGTAAATCCTTCTACCTTCAGAGGCTGTATTTATGTGCAAATACATGTAGTCACATACATATACATGTCATTAAAAATACAATTGTATTATTTTATTATGTGGTAAATTTTAAGGCAGAGTCTCTCCAAAGAATGTAAACTTTCATGAAACATGTTTCTATCCATGACAAAAACTTCTTAAGACAATCATGGGGGTTGGGGATTTAGCTCAGTGGTAGAGTGCTTGCCTAGCAAGCACAAGGCCCTGTGTTCGGTCCCCAGCTCCGGGAAAAAAAAGTGTATTCTTAAGGGTTGGAGAGATGGCTCAGCAGTTAAGAGCACTGACTGCTCTTCCAGAGGACCTGAGTTCAAATCCCAGCAACCACATGGTGGCTCACAACCATCTGTAATGGGATCTGATGCCCTCTTCTGGTGTGTCTGAGGACAGCTGCAGTGTATTCATATACATAAAATACACAAAATCTTAAAAAAAAGAAAAAAAAATAGAATCTTTAAAAAAAAAAAAGACAATCATGATGTTTTGTTTCACGATCACAAATTAAAGGACATGCTGATTTTTGGTTCGGAGTCAGTAAAAGCAATGACGTCAGACTCCTTGCAGGAGGCCTTGGGAGTTCAGATCCCTCTTTGAACACTTGGTCTAGGAATTGAAGGAGTAGCAGAGGCCCCTTTATTGGCTGGGTGTGACGCACACCCTTAGTCCAGAAGCAGGTAGATGAACATGAGTCCAAGGTCAGCCTGGATGATATGGCAAGCTCCAGGTCAGCATAATGAGTTTCTGTCTCAAAAACAGATAAACAACACACATGCATGTACACCCGCACATACACACGCAGATACACACATGCACATATGCGCACACACACTTGTATACACCTATGCACATACAAACACACACACACACAAGCACCTCAATGAAAACTTTTGATCTAGATGAGGAAGGTAAAGCCTAAAGTAGTTATGTGACAGTGGCTCTCCCAAAGTGTCAAACATACACGGCCTACACTAGGCATACAATAACATAGTCTCTGATTGGAGCAGGTGTGTTATCAAAATTACACAGCAAAATAGTGACAAAACTAAGACTGGACTCTGTATCAGAGCTGCCAAGTAAATGATCCTTAGTCACTTTGAGCTAATGCACCATTTGCCTTTTTAAATTTTTACAATTACAATGTTTATTTAGTATGTCTGTGTGTACATGAGCATGGATGACATGTGTGTGTGCATGAGCATGAGTGACATGTATGTGCATGAGCATGGATGACATGTGTGTGCATGAGCATGGATGACATGGGTGCACATGAGCATGGATGACATGTGTGCACATGAGCATGGATGACATGGGTGCACATGAGCATGAGTGACATGTATGTGCATGAGCATGAGTGACATGTATGTGCATGAGCATGGATGACATGGGTGCACATGAGCATGGATGACATGGGTGCACATGAGCATGGATGACATGGGTGCACATGAGCATGAGTGACATGTATGTGCATGAGCATGGATGACATGTGTGTGCATGAGCATGGATGACATGGGTGCACATGAGCATGGATGACATGTGTGCACATGAGCATGGATGACATGGGTACACATGAGCATGAGTGACATGTATGTGCATGAGCATGAGTGACATGTATGTGCATGAGCATGGATGACATGGGTGCACATGAGCATGGATGACATGGGTGCACATGAGCATGGATGACATGGGTGCACATGAGCATGAGTGACATGTATGTGCATGAGCATGGATGACATGTGTGTGCATGAGCATGGATGACATGTGTGCACATGAGCATGGATGACATGTGTGCACATGAGCATGGATGACATGGGTGCACATGAGCATGAGTGACATGTATGTGCATGAGCATGAGTGACATGTATGTGCATGAGCATGGATGACATGGGTGCACATGAGCATGGATGACATGGGTGCACATGAGCATGGATGACATGGGTGCACATGAGCATGGGTGACATGTATGTGCATGAGCATGGATGACATGGGTGCACATGAGCATGGATGACATGTGTGTGCATGAGCATGGATGACATGTGTGTGCATGAGCATGGATGACATGGGTGCACATGAGCATGGATGACATGTATGTGCACGAGCATGGATGACATGTGTGTGCATGAGCATGGATGACATGTATGTGCATGAGCATGGATGACATGGGTGCACATGAACATGGATGACATGAGTGCACATGAGCATGGATGACAAAGCTTTTGAGACCTGGTTCTCTCCTATCACCATGTAGGTCCCATGGATTAAAACTCAGGGCTTCAGACTTGACAGCAAGAGCTAATACCATCTCTTACTTGTCTTTTTAAAAAGTCAGTGGAGTTCTGACCACAGGGACACACATCATCAATGCCAACATTGAGGAGGCAGAGGCAGGAGGCTCTCTATGAGCTGAGGCCTGACTGGTTCCAGGTCAGCCAGGGCTACATGGAGGGATCCTATCTTGGGAAGGGGAGAGGAGAGGAGAGGAGAGGACAGGACAGGACAGGAGAAGACAGGAGAGGACAGGAGAGGAGAAGAGAGGACAGGACAGGACAGGACAGGACAGGAGAGGACAGGAGAAGAGAAGCAGGTACTCCTTTAATCCCAGTACTAGGCAGGCAGAAGCAGGCGGATCTCTGTGAATTCGAGGCTAGCCTGGTCTACAGAGTGAGCTTCAGGACAGCCAGGGCTACACAGAGAAACTCTGACTGGGGTGGGGGGGGAGAAAGAGAGAGAAGGAGGGAGGGAGGAAGGGAGGGAGAAAGGAAGGAAGGAAGAAAGGAAGAAAGGAAGGAAGGAAAAGAAAAAGTCATTGGAGAGTTGTCTGGGACTGTAACATCAGAGGTTCAAGATCGGGCTGGAGAGATGGCTCAGTGGTTAAGGGCACTGACTGCTCTTCCAGGGGTCCTGAGTTCAATTCCCGGCAACCACATGGTGGCTCACAACCATCTGTAATGGGATCCGATGCCCTCTTCTGTTGTGTCTGACAGCTACAGTGTACTCATATAAATAAGATAAAGTAAATTTTAAAAAAATAAATAAGTGCAACGTCATTTTGCACACAGTGAGTTTGAAGCCAGCCTAGGATACATAAGACCTTGTCTCAAAATAAAAAACAAAACCAGCCAGCGAGATGGCTCCATGTTAGAAACACATACTGCTCTCCCCGGCACCATGCCAAGCATTTTACAGCTACCTGTCACTGCAGCCTCAGGAGACCCAACACTCCTCTGTCTTCTGCACACACGTATGCACATAATTTACAAATAAAAGTAAAATATTGTAGAGAGATAAAATAAAAGTACAAAAAGTCAATGGAACAAGTCTGAGTCCTAAATACACGGAGGTAGGCTCAGGCAGATGGAGTGCTGGGAGCTTGAGACCAGGCTGGGCTACACAGTGAGTCTGAGGTCAGCATGGGAAAACAGAATGAAAAACCGTTTTTAAAAAACAAAACAAAGCAAAAAGCCAGCGGAACAAGCACTCTCTCTGTGCAGCTTCTCAGAAGTTCTAGGAAAATATACTCCGGGTCTTTGTCACCTGAAACAAAACATTCCCCGCTTGTTTAGAACAGCGGAAGTCTCTGGCTCTGCAGCACACTGTTTCCCATTTCCCTCTCACAGGTGACAGTCATCAATGAATGGTCATCTGAAGATGTCCCCTTGCCTCAATCAGGCGCTCAGCTTAGAGCTATCATCGGCCCTTGACTGGCACACTCCTCTGAAGTTTCCTGGTCGCCTTTGTGATCACCATTATTACTGCAATCTCCATTTGGAAATTAATAAATCCTTTCCTGCTCAGTTTTGAAAAGACGATGCTCACGACACCGGCATCTCTCAGTCTGGTCCCTCACATACTGAGGTCCTTTAGGCCATCCCTAGCTACAAAAATTCTAATTAGTTCAGCATCCAACGTGGTGTCCCGCCTCATGTTAGTCTCTCTCTGCGTTTCCATCACCCATCTAATGGTAATACACGGCGTACCCACCCCCACCGTCTAAGCCTTCAGGTGGTCCGACCTTCCAGTGGAATACTCCAAATACTCTCATTTTGAAGCTTTGGTCTGCGTTTTCCCCAGAGGACAGTTGATTCCTACACACACACACACACACACACACACACACACACACACCAGCAAACAGCATCCTTCCCAGTCATCAGCTGAGTGCCGCACAGCCTTCCCATATCTGGCACACAGGATAGCTGTGCCTGAGCTATCTCATCCTTCAGACCCTTGGGACCGGCTCTGACCCTCCCAGTTGGGGCTGGACCTGGTCTTGTCCTTGGGAGCTCCCTGCAGTCTTCTGCATATTTCCTGGGGTGCTAAGGACCTGCCACCCCATCTCTTCCTCCATCACTTTCATTTGCCTATTCTTTCAGATCCTTGGGGTATGGTCACCATTGGCTCCCGAAATATGTCAGCTTGAAGAGAGCCAAGGTGGGAGTGGAGAACAGTGGGTTTCAAACAGTGTAAAAAGAGGATACAAAATATGCCATTCAAATTTATATGGATTAATGCTGAAGGGTATTCTGGGTGCATTTGATTAAATAAGATTGTTATCGCCCACTGCAGCCTTTTCCTTTATCTTTTTAATGTGACTAGTGGAAACTTTTAACATATAGCTTCCTTGATAGCTCTAGTAGTCAGTTGTCACTTCTTTGGGTTCTTCTTTTGGCATGTGCATGTGGGATAGTGTGTGTGCATATGTATGTGTACATGTGCATGTATGTATGTGCATGTGTGTGTGAGTGTGCATGTGTGCATGCATGTGTGTACATGTGTGAGTGTGCATGTGTGCATGTGTGTGCATGCATGTGTGTGTACATGTGTGTGAATGTGCAGGTATGTGTGTCCATGCATGCGTGCGTGCGTGTGTGTGTGTGTGTGTGTGTGTTTGTGTGTTTGTGTGTGTACAAAACTCAATACCCTGCTCTGTGTTGGGTAAGCATTCTACCACCCCAGACTATTTATTGATCCATATTTAATCCCTGCTACCCATTCAAAATCCTCTTGTCTTTTTCACTCCTATTAAAAGGCTGCCCTGTTAGCCCTACTGCACCCACACTCCAAACCTAGGACTCTCTTGAATCTACCACACTCAATGTGCTTTCTATCCATCATTTATTCACTTAGGTTTTCTTTTCATTGCTAACATAGCTTTCACCCCTACACTCAAACTATAATGCATTTCTGGGACCTTTCTTCCTCAATTCTCAGATAATGACATCTTTCTTAATTCTTAACTAATTGAAAAAAATTTCTGTGATTCCCAAAGAATAGAACTTTTTCATTCTCCGAACTGGCCTATCTTCATGGTAAGTTTTTCTTCTTTTCTTTTTATAGATAGGGTCTTAAGTAACCCAGGCTGGTTTCCAACGTAATATGTAGCTATGGTTGACTTTGACTTCATCTGCCGGCCTCTACCTCCTGGTTACAGGTGCCACCATGCCTAGCTATCCCATTCAACAAGTGTGGGTGACCAATAATTTCGGCCAGTGCCATCCAGCTGTCTCTACCAGGAAAGCAACTCTTCTTCTGTCACTTTAAGGACTACACTGCTCCCAGACTCTCTCCTGTGGAGGTTCCTGTTTCAACACACACAGCCTGCCCAGCGCCACATCCTCCAAGCCATCCACCATAGAGGCTCCATGTCTCACCCCTCAGTGGCGTGTGCTCCCATCCCCTGGATGGATATAAAATCCTAACATTTCAGACTCACACCTAGGAAGGTAGGTGAGTGGTCGTCAAAGGGCTGGGACAGCCCTGCTGAGGGAGAAGTCACAGGCCAGGACCCCGCCCCTGTGACCCTCGGTGTTTCCCTCGAGCCTGCCTTCCTGACAGGTCTTGTAGCCTCCATGGTGATACTACCAGAGACCTTCCGGGGTGGGGCATGACCTTCAAGACAGAGACTGTCAAAACTCCGCTTCGAGGTCTCTCTCCCGTTATTGTGCCAACAAAGCCCTTTCTCCATGCCCCCCACTCTGGATTATAATTTATTTTTTTAGATAAGGAAATAGGTTCTTCCTCACTTTCCTTGTGTCGCCAGCCACCAACCGCCCTCAGGCCTGAAACCCTACCTAGGGAATAGAAATACTCCTGGTACTGAAACTCAGTCCTGCTCAGCACCTTCCTTCAGCTTTCAGCTTTCCCCCGGTTCTCAGTGACAGAACTCTCTTCCTCAAACACTTTTTTCAACGACGTTGCTCAGTTACCTTTCAGCCCAGCCCAACTTCCTCTCCCCACAGTCTGTGCCCCGTTTGCAATCTCCAGACCCCACCCCTTCCACAGCTCTCTCCAAACACCACCACCACCACCACCACCACCACCACCACCACCACCACCACCACCACCACCACCACCACAGGTCTTTCCTTACTTCTTTCTCAGTATTTCTCTTCTGTCCTTTCCCTCTCTGTCCATATATTTGGTTTAATTGCCAGTGCTGGGCTTATTTCAGAAAAGAACCTCCGTTACAGACAGAAGGAACAGAGGGGCCCTGGTGGTGTAGGGATGAGGGTTGCTCTCCCGTGGTAAGGGCACACCCTCTCAGTTCTGTTCCACCTGTGGGTTCCTCTCACCTCCCTCCAGCTCTGGGTTTTCTTATGTGTGCCTGGGGCTGCTTCCTGCCCTGTAGCCTCCACAGCATCTCTGCGGTATCCAGCCCTGCCCTCTTCCCTGCGTCTGAGCCCTCCCAATCCTTCCTTCTTAGGAGCCTCCTGCTGCTTTCCCTCCTCCAAGCTCGGCCCTGCCCCCTACTCCTCAAGATCCTGTCTCCTATCTCCAGTTCAGCTCTCTCCTCCTAAGGAGATGCCGCTCTGACTTCTGATCCTCTTTGGTCAATCAGTTTGGAAAAGGAATTAACAGATGAAGCCCCATAGCCAAAATGTCCGGAACCAAATTTAAAAAGTAGATGGCAGGCTTCCTGACAGCCACCGGCATCTGAAAGAGTGAACAGCGCTGAGGGCTGTTTCACGGCATGGGCTTGCCATCAGGAATTGCCTGTCCTAGTCAGTGATTCTTGGACCCTCTTCTTGCCTCTGTTGCGGTCAGCCTCCAAATCCTTCCGGTCCTTCCCATCCCAACCTAAGCGCCACGAACTGTGGAGCCGAAGTGGGCTCGTCCTAGTGTGAAGGAAGTTTAAGCTCTCCACCCTGGCACGGGCGATCTTTCTTAATTAGAACTCGTCAGATTGCAGAAGCCTTGATCTTGGCACACCTGGCTCTGCCTGGCTGGGAGAAAGCCTTCGCTTTAGGGTAGATACTGAGGTCAGGACAAGAGGGCTTCAGGGGAATGGATTCTGATCGGGGTTCATTTACTACACCCTGTCTCTGTGGAGAAGGCATCCTCCCCGGGAGAGCCAGGGCTCTTAAATGAAGGCTCAGCTGAATCTTAGCAGGATTCTCAACTCCAAGTCTTTATGCCACACCCAACTCTGCCAACCTTTAGCAACTCCAGTCTTGCCCAGCTCTGGTCCCGTACCCTACCTGGTTCTCCAACCTTTAGATCTAGTTTAAAGGAGAACTCGAGAGCGACCTCCGCTAACGGGAAGCCACAGGCTCACCAGGCCCTCCTTGTGCCCTGCATCCCTAAAGCCCATGCCCACCGTTTGAGTGTTGAGGACTCTATTCAGAATGTGCTCCCGAGTACTAAACTGACAATTGCTCCAACAAGCTGTCACCCTAGGGTCCTGCTGGGCCCCTCAGGAATACAACCCATGAGAGGAGAAAAACGAACGGATTCTGAAAGAGACAGGGCAAGGCTTGGGGACTAGATGCCGAGAGAAACGTGCTGCTGGTGAGGCTTCAGGAGCTCCGGGGCCAGAGCAGGGCTTTGGGACATGGAGTTGTTCAGGACCGAACTCCGTGTACGCTCTGGAGTCCCACACTCCAGGACTCCAAGCGGATGGAGAGAGTTTTGGACCGGTCCCGGGTCTGGGACTTCCTGACGGTCGAACCCGTGTCGGTCCCAGCACTTACCCGGCAGACTCGGGAAAGTCTCTGAGAAGTGCGGAGGCGGGGGCGGCGGGGGCGGCGGAGGCTCAGTCACTTTCTCGCGCGCAGGCAGCAGCTCGTCCGCATCCAGCGCTCCGTCTGTGCGCCGGGCCGGGGGCTCCGGGTTGCTTCGCGAGACGGTGGAGGCGGCGGCGGCGGCGGCGGCGGCGGCGAGCTCCGGGGGTCCGTAGTAGGCGTCGGGGGGCTCTGCGAAGCTGGGCAGTGCAGTGGTCAGCGCCACCATCGAGGGCACCGCCTGGCCCAGCCCCGCGCAGAAGGTGTTGCTCAGGCGGCCCGCGAACGAGGCGAGCGGGGCCAGCGGCGGCAGGCCGGCGGGCAGCGGCGCCGGGGCCAGCGCCTGCGGCAGCACGAGCGGCCGGTAGGGCATGAACATGGGGTAGCCAGTGTAGAGCAGGTGGCCCGAGCGCGGCGGCGGCGGCCCGATGAGCGAGTCGATGGAGAAGGCGGTGCCGGGGCCGCCGCCGCTCCCGCCGCTGCCCCCGGGGGCGCCGCCGCCCGCCGCTCTCTGCATGGCGCTGCCCGGGCCCCGCCGTGCGCCCGGCGCGGACACGCAGGGCTCGCTGCGGGCGCGCGGGCCGAGGTAGCGGCGGGGCGCGGGCTCGGCGCAGTGTGGCTCCGGCGCCGCGCTCCCTCGCTCATAAGGAGGGAGGGGGCGGGCGGGCGGGCTGGGGGTGTCGCCCTCCGGACTCATCCATCTTCCTCAAATTACGCTTCACTTGCTCCCTCCGCCCGCCGCCGCGCCCGGCTCCCGCGCCCCGCGCCCCGCGCCTTCCCAGTGGCCCGGCCGGCCCGGGACCCCGCCCGCCCCCCGCGGCCCAACCAACTATTATTAATGCAGATTGATGAGGCCGGACCCGCCGCTTTGTGAAAGTTTGCGGCGGGCGAGGAGGCGGCGGCGGCAGCTGGCCAGGTCCCCTCCCCGCGCCCGGACCTGCTCCCGGCTCAGCCCACAGGACCCGGGCTCGGCGCGGCTCGAAGGGCGAGAGGGGCGCGGCGGGGCGGGGCGGGGGCGCGTGGGACGCCAGGAGCGACTCAGGGCGCACGGAGTGGCGATCCGTAGGAGTCAGGACGCGGCGCGGGGCAGCAGGGGGCGCGCTCTCTGCCCAGGGCCCCGTGAGCGCCCGGGGCCACTCGTGGGCAACCGCTTTCCTACAGTCTTCCCCGTCCCTTCGCACTCTCTGTCCGGGACTCGATTCTCTAGGCACTGGCTCTCGCTCCTTCTCCCTCATTTCTCTTCCATCGCCAACTTCTCGCTTCTGCGGAAATTCCTGGGTGTTCACACGGGGCCAAGAACTTACCCTTCCCCCTCCTTCTCCTTTACCCCTCCACCTCTCTTCCACCCTCCTTTCCATTCTCTTTCTTCCTCTCACTCTTTCCTCCCTTTTAGCCTCCTTTTAAATTCCTATTTCTCTCTTTTTTGGTTCTCTATCCCAGTCTATTTTCTCATTCTTCTCTCTCTCTCTCTCTCTCTCTCTCTCTCTCTCTCTCTCTCTCTCTCTCTCTCTCTCTCTCTCGCCATTAATTTCCCTGATTGGCTCCCTGGCTCCAGAGCGTCTGATGAGCCCTATTCATTCTCAGGCCTGACACTCTCGACCTGCCCTGGCTGATTGCTGGGGGCTGGCCCCAGGAGCGCTGATGAGCCCCAAGGGTCAGCAGCGCTAATTATCTGCTAATTGCAGATGACTCTGCTCACCTCCCCCATCCCGCCTTGACTGTCCCCCTCCTCTGATTCCCAGCAGCAGATTTGCCGTTCTAGAGGCAAAAGTCATTGGCTTTTGGCTGCATAAGCACCTCAGGTCAGAGACAAGCAAGAAGAGGGGCTTGAATTTGCAAATGGAGAGCAAGCCTGGCCACCAAAAGTGCATCCTTTGGACTAGGGAACTATTCAGGTGGGGTCAGGAAAAGCTTAATAGTTAAAAGGATCGATAGCAAAGCCAGACAAGTACAACAGGATACAGTTTAGGAGCGCGAGTGATCCTACTTAGATAAAGAGGAAAGCCTACAGAACTCCCACAGAGGCCAGAGCTGGGCAGAAGGGACTACTGGGTCTCCGACATTTTTCCCAAGCAGAGCTATTGTCCAGCTGTCAGCAGGGTCGCAGCCAGTCGGGATTAAATAAGATCAGGTTTGAGCTGTTTTCGTGGTAGCTCCTGTTGATATTCAGAAGCAGGGAGATCAGACATTCAAGGTCATCTTCAGCTACCTAGGGAGTTCCAGGCCAGTCTGAACCTGAGACCAGGCCAGCCAGGGGCACCTAGTGAGACCCTATGAGTGGGAAGAGAGGAGGAGGAAGGTCCTGCCTTCAGAATTCATCAGAGAAGTGAAAAGAAGATGGTGTCACATCACGTCTCTGCAGTCCTGATATACTTCTGGGCTCTACATTCTTCCAATGGACACAAGAGACAAGACTGTGAGGTGCAGCCTTAGAGAAAACATAGGTGCTTTCCCTTAGGCCTGGGGACTCCAGCTCACAATAAACAACTGGAGTTCATTTTTTGGCTAAAGACAGTCTTGTGAGCAACCTTTGTTAAGTTAGCCAAGCCTTCCAGGATACTGATAATGAAGACCAGATTTCAGAAGTGTATTGTACTTAAGAAGGGAGAGGTCAAGTACTCGATTTGATGGCTTTACAGTGTTGGATACATAACAGAGGCTTATTGACTTGATGAATTATGGAGGGAACTTTGAGCTACAATTACTGCAATTAAGGCTGTATGAACAGCTTCCGCACCAATCAAATAACACACGGAGAAGAGCCATTTTTAAAAGTAATTGCATTCATTTTTTTGCATAGGTAATAACATCACAGGGAACAAAATTTCAAAAGCTCAAAAGGATATATGTTGAAATATCTCTGTCCCAAAGCATTGGTAGTACACGCACATTTAAACAAACCTACCATTCTCTGTGGTACAGAATGCATAGTGCACTCTCAGGGTCTCAAGGGTAAAAGCCTTCTGATCTCACAAATGTATGTCACCTACCCCAGCCAAGAGTGTATTGTCTAGCACTAATGCTTAGAGCATAGACTCCCCACTCAGGCTGGCAAAGAGGTGAAGGTTTATATTTTGGTACCAATAAATCCCAGTGTGTAACCCACTCACAAGTGAACTAAGCAAGACCTCAGGGGCTTTGTGCTGACCTGGCATGTGTGCCAGATACTGAGTTCTGTAATCCATTTATATCTTCAATCAGCCCCTGGCTCTGCTGGGGTCATAAGAGTGACTGTTTCCGTCTTTGATACTCAGTAACTACTATCGCATGTTCAAGAGTGACTGCTGCAGCCTGCTTTCTATCCCTGCCCTTTCATTTGGGGGGGAAACTCAGGCCACACTGTAAATGGGGGAGCACTGTCGGGATTAAAAAAGAGTTGGAAGAAGTCTTGGTCCTCCCTGAGCCACATGACCATGGTCTCTTTGACGTCTCTGTATGAGAGAGAGAGGAAAGAGAGAGAGAGAGAGAGAGAGAGAGAGAGAGAGAGAGAGAGAGAGAGAGAGAGCATATCATCTACTCTGACTAGTTAGAAAGCAAGGGTGTCATGAATACCAGACTACTTCCTTCTAAATGAGTTCTGCAGGGAACCAAAGGAGGCTGGCTGTACCTGCCCAATCGGAAGGGACCTACCGCCCTCAGCCAGCAGCACTTTAGGACCAAGGACAGATGCCATTCCATCCCATGGAGCAGAAAGTGGTTACTTTGTTACTGAAGCCCTGGACATCTTTTCTAAAGATGGGATAGAGCCAGGGAGCTAGAGCGGTGGTTCAACCCTTAAGAGCACTGGCTGCTCTTCCAGAGGACACGGGTTCTGTTCCCAGCATGCACACGGCAGCTCTCAACCTTCTGTAATATCTGCTTCAGGGAATCTGAACCCCTCTTCTGACCTCCGGGGCACCAGGCACGCACGTGGTACATGTGTCTATATGTAGGCAAAACACTTGCGCACATGAATATAAAAAGACTAACAGTAAATAATAAAATGGAACCCTGTGTGTCCTCCGAGCTAGCCCACTCTTGTGGTACATACATAGCCTTGGGACATGCTCCTTTCAGCACAGGAACTTTTTAAATTTCGTTTTCATGTCTTTGTTGGAGAGAGTCTTAAATGTATTATTTACTTATCTGGTTAAAAAAAAAAACCAAAAAACAAAAAACAAAAAACAACCCAGGGCCTCACTATGTGGCCTGGCTGGCCTAGTTCTTGTATATAGACCAGTAAACCAGACCGTTTTACTGGCATGCACCTCTACAACTGGA
This sequence comes from Rattus norvegicus, assembly GCF_021556685.1. NCBI lineage: Eukaryota > Metazoa > Chordata > Mammalia > Rodentia > Muridae > Rattus > Rattus norvegicus. Next base: position 11,515,800 of record NC_141537.1, on the reverse strand, counting down.
TAAATCATTTGATCTACCCTTTTTGCTTGGTCCTATGTAAGGTCTCATTTTCTGGCCTCCCTTTTATATCCTGGCAGTTACACCTGGACACAAAGAATGAGCGAAGTGTTGTAAAGCCAACAGGTCCATGTATGTCTCTGACTCGTTCAGGCTGGAGTATCCTTCCACTGTGGGCCTCGTCGGCTTCTGTCCGCGGGTACCCTCTGGTGGCGCTAGAACGCAACTACAGTTTTGCGAGGGAAGCATGGAGAGCCTCAGCGCCCCCTGGCGTTAGTCGGGAAAGGTGTCAAGGGCAAAGGGACTAGAATCAGGCAAGAGGTCCAAGCTTCAGAGTGCTTCTTACTCCACTGTAAGTGAGGGCTTGAGCGTGAGGATTGTTCACGAATGTCTTGAAGTCTACTGTACACGCATGTAGGCACACGCAACTTTATTGTGTCAGGATTCTCCAACTCGGTGTCTCTGTTGTGTTGAATGAGTGTGGTATGTGTGAGCCCACCCGTTCACAGGAGCTTAGGTTGGTGGTAGGGAGGTCCGCGCCTCCAGTGCAGGGCGGAGTCCTCACGGAGGCGTGAAATTGGTTTGGAGCAAACACATTATGGAAAGCAATTACCAGGGAGAGGTTCTGGGCCCGCGGGACCGTCAGCCAGGAGGCTGGGGAGGAAGTCTCTGGCTTGCAAGTGTCTGGATGTCTAACCCCAGGAAGGGCCTTCCTACTGCTGCTTCCTTATGGGAAGCAAGGCATCAAGGTAGGCACCTTTCGTACCACCTTTCTTGTCTTCCTTTCTTGGCTCCTTGAAAAGGAGTCCGACACTTAGTATTCCCCAGATATGGCGTCTCTGAGGTGTCAACTCCTTTGTGGAGCCTTCTCAGCCTCTCTCAACCTCCACACTTTGCTCTTTGTATCCTAACTAGCTCACATGTGTTCTGTGATGGCCGTGTGGCTGTATTGATAATTCTCTGAGGGCAGGACCACGTTTTGCAGCCTTATACTTGTGACTTTAATCCTGGCAGTTAGGGAGCACAAAATGAACTGTGTGGAAGGGATACAACAGAGGCGATGCAAAACCCATAGACAGGGTGTGTAGAACCCATAGACAGGGTGTGCAGAATCCATAGACATGGTGTGCAGAACCCATAGACGGGGTGTGTAGAACCCATAGACAGGGTGTGCAGAATTCATAGACATGGTGTGCAGAACCCATAGACAGGGTGTGTAGAAAGTTGTGCCCCAGGCAATAAGGTCCTCTTGAAAAGAGTTTCAGGTTTATGCACTTCAACCTTATTAGTCCATCTGGCCTTTGGACACACCTCCTTGGAGATGTCTGACAGGTTATTCTGGCTAACACAGACCTTTTCAGCTTCCTTACTTTAGTAATTAGTACTTCCACCCACCTAGTTGTTCAAGGGGGAAAAAAAAAGCCTGTGAGGCACCTTGGGTAAGTCTGGTATGTAGTTGCCCAGCAGCAATCCCCCCCAATTCCAAGGCCAGTCCCCCCCACATCCCCCTCACATCTCAGGATGGCTGCCATAGCTTCCAGCCAACCTTATGGGTTCTCTATACTTCTCCTCTAGCCAGACACTTGCAGCCAGGCAGCCTGAGGTACACTGGCCCAGTTACTCTTCCTTGTCTCCTCACATTCTCCTTAGGTGCTGGCCCTGCCTTGTCATCCAGAGCTCAGGTTAAATGTCAACCTCCTCAAAGAGGTTTCCCTGTCACCAAATACAAAGTAACTCCCTGTTGCTGTCCCATCACTCTTCCCATCTGTCTCCGCACTTACTACTATGTGTGACCTTTTCTTGTGTGCCTAATGTTTTCAGCATAATAGTGGGGGACAGAAGGGTGTCCCACATAGCCATTGCTTGCCCAGCCTGGAGCACAGGAGGCAGGTATGGGCAAATAAATGAACATAGGACATCCTCCAGAGCTCCTCACCTCAGAGCTGAGACAGCATCTCCAGAGAGACTCACTCAGGATGGTGAAACATCTTCCTCAGTGGGTTGGTTGCCTGTACCTCGGGATCTTCTGACCCCAACCTTTATCCTTGCAAGGTGTAGGGACCAAACAGCAGGGTTTTTCCACGGCTAAGGGTGCAGAAAAGCCCTGGGCCCTCTGGTCGTACCAGAAACCTCTCCATAGCCCTTGCACTTGAAGCCCAAGCTGACCGGCTTGTCCAAAGTTATGGTAAAGCCAAGTTCAGAGGCCATTCCATCCCCCTCCACTCCACTTGCCCCTACAGCCTTCTCGCCCATCCCCCAAGCCCCGCCCCACATAGTCTGGCTGCTTGCAGTTGGCTGAAAAGTGCTCTGAATCCTGGGAACTCGGGTCCAGGGACCTCTGACATCACAGCCCACAGCCCACTGGCTTGGTGCTCTGCAGGTGGGTCATCCCCGCTCGCTCGCTCCCTGCTGGCTGCTGCAGCCCCCAGATTGTAGGATCCTGGTTACAGCAGTGCGAGCAGCGCTGCTCCAGCTCTACCCGGTTACAGACAAGGAAACTTGAGTCTAGGCAGACTTTCACTCCACAGCAAGCTAATGGCAGAGCTGAGGGTAAAACCCAGACCTGACAGCCCTACACTCTTGCCACCACAAAGCTACATTTAAGGGAGCAGATTAAAGAGGCTGGAATGATGGTTCTGAAGTTAAGAGCATGGGCTGCTCTTCCTAAGGACCTAGGCTCAGTTTCCAGCACCCACGTGGCAGCTCACACCATTTGTAACTCTTGTTCTAGGGGATTCTACTCTCTCTTCTGGCCTCCAAGTGCATCAGGCATGACGATATGTGCGCGTGCACATACACACATATTCAGGTAAAACACTCTTATACAGAAAAAATTAAAGTAGATTAAATAGAACAGGAGCCAGATGTGCACTGAGTGATGTTCCCTGATCTACAGGTAACACGGGCAGTGGGTAAACATGGTTGTTTTCCTAAACCTGGGCCCCTGGTATCACCCAAGCCATGGTTGCTCTCTCTCTCCTACATCCATGAGCCCTTCCCAGGGGCTCTTCCATGTCCAGTGCCTGGCCACCGCTTCCCTTTACACACACCGCTGCCCTGCCCACCCTGCAGGCTGTTCTGACAAGTTCTCACTGCCGAGGCCATTAAGCATTGCATGTGAGGAGAGAGGCAGGTTGTTCTGGGACCTGCAGCTGGATCCTGAAGGAAGAGGTGAGGTGGCTTGCACAAGGGGTGGCCTACTCTGATTCTGTGTGAGGGAGTAGCACTAGGCAGATGGAGTCTTGTTGGAGACAGCACCAAATCACACAACCTATAGACTTAAAAAAAAAAAAAAAAAAAAAAGACAAAGTCTCACCGGGTAGCACAATCCACCCTCCTGCTTTTACCTCTCAAGGACTAAGATAACACCTGCACCATCGCTCTGGGCTTCAGCCTAGAGATTTCCAATGCACACACAGTTTTGCACAGGGGCCTTCTCTGCACCACTACCAGCTGGATGCTGCTCGGGCCTCTTCCCTCAAGTGTGCATCAAGACATCCATTACTGACTTGAAGGTGGGCCTTGGGCTGGGAATAACCCGCCTGGAGTCATTTATCTCTGAGAGATGCCCCTTGGGAAGTCTGCTTTGTTCGCAGGGTAGTGCACATCTGGAAGGAGAGACAGGCATCAAGGAACTACTGTGGCCGTGGAAACAGCTGGTTCAGGCCAAAACCACCCTCCAATCTCCCTTCAACTTGCCAACACCCCACCCCACCCCCCATCCCCGGAGCACAGTGGCTGCCTCCAGAAACCAGAGCTCACCTAGTAGAGCAGATCTTCAAAGTCCAGCTGCAGGTAGCAGAGCATGCGCGGTGGCAGGGGTAGCCGTGGAAGGGCGTGGGGCAGGCGGCCCTCCAGGTGAGTGCGGAGCGCCCAGCGGCAGAGGTGCTGCAGCGACCTGGGTTGCTTCACCAAAGCGAAGAGGGAAGAGTAGAATCCACAGTGCTTCTGGAGACAGACAGAGAGGACTCAGTGAGGACAGCCTTGAGAAGCCGCCACACACTTCTAACAGGGCGAGGAAGGTGACCACTGGGAGCATCTCCAAGAACCTCATACAAACTCTCAGAACTCACTCCAAAGGTCTATTTTTCTAGATACGCGTGGGCTGTTAGGTAATCTCTATGGAGGACAGACAAGGCTGCTGCGCATTGGATATCGTCTCCCAGGGCCAAACTGAGTGCTGTGCTAAGGGTTTGGGATGCTGACCTGTAGGATCTCAGGTGGCACCAAGCCCTTGGCCTCCTCAGGAAGCTGAACTACACGGTATGTGTTCATCAGGACCTCGATGGTGCGTGGCGACATGCACCAGCGATCCAGCACCTGCAAGAGGAAGAGATTTGTTAGAGAATCCTGACAGGCCATGTGGGGTGACCGGATGACCAGAGCAACCGCTGTAAACTTTCTCCCACAAAAATACTGCAGATCGGGGTTGGGGATTTAGCTCAGTGGTAGAGCGCTTGCCTAGAAGCGCAAGGCCCTGGGTTCGATCCCCAGCTCCGAAAAAAAAGAACCAAAAAAAAAAAAAAATACTGCAGATCTAGCGGATCTGAAAATGAGGTTTTATTTACTTGATTCTTTTTTTTTTTAGATTTTTATTTGCTTGTTAATTTTTAAAGATTTTTTTAAATGTAAATTTATGTATATGAGAGTTTTGCTGGTATGTATGCATGTGCAGTGTCCATAGAGGCCGGAAGAGGGCGTTAGATTCCCTGGAACTGGAGTTAGAGATGGTTCTGAGATGGTTTTGAGTCCCAGCACCCACATCGCTATGGTCCTCTGGCACCCAGATCTGGAAGAGCAGCAAGTGCTTTAACGTCCCAAGCCGTCTCTCCAACCCCTCTCAATGAATAATAAAGAGGAGCTCAAACTGACAGATCCACCTGCCTTTGACTCCCAAGCCCTGGGTTGGATGTATCTGTGTGTCTGTATGTGTATACCATTTGTGGTGCCTGAAGAGGCCCAGGGAGGGAGTCAGAGCCCATGGAGCCAAGATGGCTGCTGGGAGTTTAATACTTATATGCTGGGATCACAGATACACATCATCAAGCTCAGTCTGGAGACAGGATGTTTGCAGATTCGACCAAGTCGACGGTCATTAGCGTGGTCTCTATCCAATATGGCTGTAATTCATATGTGAAGAACAGGGCTTATATATAACTTAGTAATTTGCTTAAGACCCTGGCCCAACCTACAGTACCATATAAGCTGGATATAATGCCCATAATCCCAGTAATCGAGAGGAAAATGGGAAGATCAAAAGTTCAAGGCAGACATATCTCAAGTTTGGGTCCTGCAAAGGCATCACCACAAGATGTCAAAGTGATTCCTTGGGCACAAACCAAGGAACACCAGGGAACTACTGAAGCTGGAAAGAGGTGTGTAGTACACCTCCCAGAAAGAAAGCGACCTTCCAGCACCTCTATTTCTAGCTCCAGCTTTCAGAACTGGGAGGGGGAAGACTCGTGTGGCTGTTAGCATCTCAGCCTGTGGTACTTGGTTGGAGGGGCACCAGAAAGTCGACAACTGTATTTCTAGAGTTCACATAGCTCGAGTCAGATCCTTTTCCCAGCACTTTGCAGGCACAGACCCTTAATCCTCGTCTCTGCTATTGTCTTCAACTTGTGAGGGACGCTGAGGCACAGAGCATGTAAGAAACTGCCAGTTCTAGCAGGCTTACTTGTTGCTGCAGCTCCTCGCTCCCACCTACTGAACTATCTGCCCTCCAGGGCTCTGTCCTGGGTTTTCCTGCTGACTAGAGCGGCCTGGCTGTGAACTCCTCAGCAGATTAAAAAGATCAGTGCTGGGGCTAAGGATACAGCTCATGTGGTAGGGTTTGCCTAGCATACCTGACGCCTCTGATTCAATTGTAAGTGCCACAGAAACTCCGTGTGGATCTCAGGTCAGACATCATAGCTTGTCTGGGCTACCTGAGACCTTTATGAGACGCTTCTCATAAAAACAAAAGCCCTCATTGGAAAGATGCCTCAGTGGTTAAGAGCTCTTGCTGCCCTTGAAGAGGACCCATCATCTACATGGCTGCTCACAACCATGGTAACTACCGTCCCAAGGGATCCAGTGACCTCTTCTGGCTTCTGTAGATACCAGGCACAGACATGCCTGAAGGCAAAATACCCATACAGGTAAGAATGTTTTAAGTCAAAAAACTTATGCATGCCTTTAATCCCAGCACTCGGAGGCAATGAAACTGCTATGTGCTGTGTCCCCAGGGAGCATCTCCACATATAACCCCCGCCTACCTCACCACTGAAATTCCAGGTGAATGCCCCTGGGTAGTGGGGCAGGTGGAAGGATGTAGTGCTGGCACGGGGGTTCCTGAGGCCAGAACTTATGTGCCCTGTGCCTCCCTTTCTCACCCTGTCTCTGAACAGTGTTTATCAGGGCTGTGCCAGCCTAATCTGTCCGGGACATCACATCTCTGCTGGAAAGGCCTGCTCTGTTCCTTCCCTCTCTCCAGGGAGTCCCCTTGCTAAGTCCCACCTCTAGGAAGCCCAGGCAGTCCTCAGATCCCCACTAAGGCTGTGCCGGCTAGCCTTGCCCTCTAACCTGTCTGATTGCTTCTTCTTCTTTTTTTAATATTTGTTTATCTAATGTATGAGTGCTCTATCTGCATGTATACTATGTGCCAGAAGAGGGCATCAGATCCTGTGAGCCACCATGTGGTTGCTGGGATTTGAACTCAGGACCTCTGGAAGAGCAGCCAGTGCTACTTAACCACTGAGCCATCTCTCCAGCACCTGTCTGATTGCTTCTTATGTTAGTGTGGTTCCTCACAATTTAGCAAGAGCTTTCCCACTCCTATCCATCCGCTTCATTCCAGAACACCAGCAATACACCCTGCGCACTGTGCATAGGTCACAGTTCTAAGTTACCCGTGTGAACTGTATTTCGAATATGAACCCTGGGCTATAGGGAACCCTTTTTTACAAATGAGGATACAGGCACAGGGAAGATTAAACAACTTCTACACACAGGTGCCCGGCGTCAGAGCCTAATCTTTCCTTTCTTGTTTTCTTTCTTCTTTTGTTTTGTTTTTGTTTTTTATTTTTCTTTTGTTTTCCAGACAGAGTTTCTCTGTATAGCCTTGGCTGTCCCAGAACTTGTTTTATAGACCAGGCTGGCCTCGAACTCAGAGATCCACCTGCCTCTTCCTCCCGAGTGCTGGGATTAAAGGCTGCAGCATCATGGCCCGACAGAGCCTACTCTTTTCATGGTCACCAGACTTGCAGGCTATGGTTAGGCTGAGCAGCCCGGCAGTGTACATGGTCTGGTAGGCACTGGCCCTCTCTGTAATGTTACAACTTTCCATCTCTTTCTGCAGAGGCTGTAGGCCATGCTAGGAACTTGGGAGCCAAAGACTTTCAGAGACTGCCTTACAGCCGGCCACAGGAGCAATGTCAAGGCCCGACCCCCATCTGGTCTCTTCAGCATCAAGCCCAGTGCACCAGGTTTCTGGAGACCGAGACTGGCTTGCCACATGGGCAAGTCTGAGTTGTCCTTGCTGGGAGGTTGGGACTCTAGCCAAGGCTCGAGGGGCTTCGGATTGTGAGAAAGGGTCAAACAGTGTCCTTCACTTGGTGCCTTCCCTCTAGACGGCTAAAGGGCAAAGCAGGCGGGCTCGGGGGCAGAGGAGGTGGGTTCTGGGATGTCTATCTGCAGCACCAGGTCCTCTTCCTGCCCTGCCTGGCGGGGAAATCATTAGCTGTCAGTACCACAGTCAGATTACAGGAGATTGCTCGTCTCCTAATTATCTGGTGTTAATAGGAGATTAATTAGTGTTAATTGTTGATTTTCTTGTATTTTCCCAAAGGGGAGACCAATCTGCCGAACTCTCGGGCTGTTTAATTATTTGGTCTTGCTTAGGAATCCAGACAGATGCTGCTACGTTTGTGAGCAAAGGGGAGAGGCAGGGACAACAGGGATGGCTGGGGAAGGGGGCTGGGCTAGCAGGGACTTGCCCAGAGCCATTACCCTTTCAGAAGGCCAATTTAGCTTTGACATTTCCCCTTGGAGAACAACTGTCCCTACACCAGGTCCAGAAGCCTCCGTGTTATAATGTAGCTCAACTCAGCATGGGACAAAGACCTGTCCCAGGACATACTAGCCCAGTGTCTCAAGTAGAACTCACGCTGGGGAAGTTAATATAAGATTGAAACGGGAAGATGATGGTCTAAAGTATTTTCGGAGGGCAGTGACAGCTAGTTGGGGGTGGGGAGGAAGGTGTCCTAAACTTTCAGAAAGCAGAGCTGTGTTCCTTCCCAGATGCTCAGAGCCTTTGAGCCTTGGAGATAGATTCAAGCTCTGCCCTCAGGAAGGCTCGCCCATGTCCAGGGCAGATCTCTTCAAACTCTGCCTTCCTCAGCTCAAGGCCTGAAGAAGGCCCCTAAGCCCTCACTGCCGCCCTCATTGGCCCTGGTTCTTCTGTCCTTGTGATCCTTTGTAACTGACCCACTACCCTCACTGTGCACTTTCCTCAGGTGCGCCCACACACACACACGTGTGTGTGTGTGTGTGTGTGTGTGTGTGTGTGCTCACACATGTGTTTACATGCACTCGCTACTGTATCCCTTCCCTTACTTTTGATTACTTGTAGTGTGGAAGAAGAAACCCATCTATCTGTCTATCCATCTATCCGTCTATCCGTCATCTGTCTATCCGTTCAAGTGCTCCAAGCTGCTTTGAGATGCAAACCCGACACAGGTAACTGCCTTCACCCCGCCCCACGGCCCGTACCTTGGGGAGTGCCCCTGGCCACACTCTGACTGCACCATAATTGAGTAGATCCCGCACGATGTGTTCAGGGCTGTGGGCCAGTGCTGTAGTTGGACCGAGCAGAGCACAGTGCAGAGGCGTGTGTCCCCCATAGTCCATGGCATTAGCACTGACGCCACAGGAAAGGAGCAGTTGTACAACGGCTGAGTGGCCATGGCGGCAGGCCAGGTGCAGGGGCCTCTGCTTGTCCTGGTTGGCAGCATCAGCATCTGCCCCCACCGACAGCAGCAAGCTGCACAGTTGAAAACAGCGGTTGGCGGTGGCCTCGGCATCCACTGGGGATTGGCAGCGGGCGTCACAGGCAGTCAGCAGTGGTGTCCAACCTTCAGAATTTCGAACATGAGGACATGCACCCCATCTCAGGAGCAGATCTGCTAGTTCCACGTGGCCAAGCCGGGCAGCTACGTGCAAAGGGGTCTCCTCTTCATCTTCAGACCGACCGTCCACTTGTGCCCCAAACTTCAGGAGCAACTCTACACACCTAATCAGGGAGAGACGGTGGGTGAGGACAGAGCAACATTGCTGCTGGCCTGAGCACAGCTAACACCCTGAGGACTCTGTAGACCTCATGGTCTTCTACCCTCCATTTTCCAGGCTTTCCCATAAACATGAGGCAGAATCCACAATGGATGCCCTGTGCTTGCTCTCAAACTCTCAAACTACTACTGAACTCAGATGCTCCTCTTGCCTCAGCCCCCAATGTGCTGGGATTACAGACACCAGCCATTGCAGCCCATAATAACCTCTCCTCTCTCTCTCTCTT